>NW_010972598.1:2287790-2360314 GCF_000737465.1 Haliaeetus leucocephalus | reverse complement strand
GGGCGCGGCGCTGGGCGCGGCGCTGCTGGCGAGGCTGGGCCTGGTGCTGTACGGCCTGCACCAGGACGGCGCCATGCGGGTGCGGTACACCGACGTCGACTACCGGGTCTTCACCGACGCGGCGCGGCTGGTGACCGAGGGGCGGTCGCCCTACCGGCGGGCCACCTACCGCTACACCCCGCTCCTGGCCTGGCTCCTGACGCCCAACGTCTACCTGGCCGAGGTCTTCGGGAAGCTGCTCTTCGTGGCGGGGGACTTGGCGGCGGCCGTCGTCGCCTACCGGGCCCTGCGGTACCGGGGGGCCGCCGCCGGCCAGGCCTGCGGGTGCTGCGCCGTCGCCTGGCTCCTCAACCCTCTGCCCATGGCCGTCTCCAGCCGGGGCAACGCGGAGGCCCTGGTCGCGCTGCTGGTGCTCGCCACCCTGCACTTGGCGGAGGCGGGGAGCGTGGGGAAGGCCGCCGTCTGCTACGGGCTGGCCGTGCACCTCAAAATATACCCGCTGACCTACGCGCTGCCCATAGCGCTCCACCTGCAGAGCAGGCGCGGCGGCGGGGAAGGGGCGGCGGATACGGGGCGCGACAAAAAAGCAAAGCTCGCGTTCGTAGCGTACCTCTGGCAGCTGTTTGTAAAGATGCTGAACCGCGACGTGCTGCTTTTTGCAACCGTTGCTGGATCCGTGCTGGCCGCCTTGACTCTTGCGTTCTATTACCTGTACGGCTGGGAGTTTTTGGAGCATGCCTACCTCTACCACCTGACCAGGAGGGATATCCGTCATAACTTCTCTCCCTATTTCTACATGTTGTACTTAACTGCAGAGAGCAAATGGAGTTTTGCCCTTGGGCTCGCAGCTTTCCTGCCCCAGCTGCTTTTGCTCCTGGTTGTGTCCATAGCGTTTTACAGAGACCTTGCCTTCTGTTGTTTCCTACATACTGCTATTTTTGTGAGTTTTAACAAAGTATGCACGTCCCAGTACTTTGTCTGGTATCTCTGCCTCTTGCCCCTCATAATGCCTAGTGTTAAGATGTCCTGGCGTCGTGGTGTGCTGCTTCTCTCTCTGTGGTTTGTTGGACAAGGCCTGTGGCTCGCTCCTGCGTACTTTCTGGAGTTCAAAGGATATAACACTTTTTTACTCATATGGTTGGCAGGCTTGCTTTTCCTTTTTATTAATAGCCTCATAATTGTTCAGATTATTTCATATTATCAGAAAGAACCGCAACTTGCAAAAAAACTCAAACAACAGTAATAAACAGGCCAACGTCCAGAAACAGCCCTACTATCCTTGATAAGGCTTTTCATACTGCCAGCACTTTGTTTAATATAAATGCGTGTACATTGTACTAAAGCACGTTGTATGTAAATAATACTGTTTCAGGGCCGTGAGGGCACTGATTGGCCTTAATTGCCCTGAAAGGTGTCTGCAGGTGTACCTGTCTCCCATGTGGACCTTGAAACTGCATTGTAACCTTCTGGCCAGCACTGTCTCCAGCCCCGTCTCCTGCTGCTCCTGACCAGACTCCCTGGAAGGACCCTGGACCAGTTCATCACTTACCATGTCTGGGGCTGCAGGTGGACTCTGTTACCAGCACCCATCTCCTCCTGCCATCTCCAGACACAGTGTGACTGCACCCTCGTCAGTGAGAGTACGGCCTGTGCTGGGGTCACCCTCAGCTCCTGCTCGTACCCCGTCATAGAGCAGCTCCAATCTTCTTACTCCCTGGTACCCTTTTTCTCATTGTTGCTTTACTTGTTGACGACTGTGGCCTCTGTCTAGGAAAACAGGAGATTACAGAGGGATGTTGGAGCTTGACAATCTTGGACATTCCAATAAGTGGGTGGGGTGTTTTGCAAGGGTTAAGCTAATGAATGAATGAATGGATATAAGGCAATCACTTAAAATGTAGACTGGGATTTATTTTTTCTTTTTGCAGTAATGTTTTAGCTATGCAGTGATTGTGGCCTGTACCTGGTCTTTTTTCAGTGAAGTAGGAAAAAAGTGGTTATTTCGTATGAGTCATTAAATCCTTGAAACTTTTAATTTATTTTAGAATTCAGATATGTTCGCTCATTCAGATCCTTATTTTTGCCTTTTCAGTGCTGTTTGAATTTTTGAACACATTTATCTCCCTCGCCATGGAGGAAGATTTTTCCAAATACCTGTCTTGGATTGCAGAGATGCATAAAGCAAAAATACTTGTGTTCCTTGCTGTCTTGATCTAGAAAGAGGCCGCTGGTTTAAACTGCAGTTAACTAATAGTTATTGTGGATGTTAACAGTAGCAAATGCAAAGAGTCAAAGTACAGCTAGAAAGGCACCTGTGTTCCAAAAGCACTACAGTATACCAAAAAGTAATTGGAAATGTAGTTTCTCAGTACTTCAATATCTCTACTGTTAAAAGTAAATGAAAAAGAAACTGAAAGGAGTTGAATAAGTGGAGCAGTTGCCAGAAGAAAAGGAAAGTTTTGAAATAGGAAGCTCTACAGCCTGTCAAAACGAGGTATTTATTCCCAGATGAGACACAAGAAGATGTGGAATTGAGTATCAGGTGGTAGGGAGAGGAGTTCACAGCCGTTTCAGAGCCAATACTCTCAGGAACATCCTATGAGAGATTTGGTGTACACAGCCCTTGACAGAGGTGGAAACTGGTGATGTGTTTTTTAATAAAATCTTGAGTTCAAATAGGCATATGCCAAATTTAAGAATTTTCGTATTTGCCTCAGCTTTTTGTTACATCCTACGGGAATGTGAAACCCTTAAAGTGGAGCAGAGCTTCAAGGCAAAATAACTTCAACCACTCAGCGAGATTCCCAGGGTTGTCAGCAGGAAACAATGTGGCCGAGCAGGTTTGCCTTTCAGGTTCATGCTTGCCATGCTGCCTCTCTGAATCCTGAGGCAGGCCTCTTCCCCAGGAATGCAGAGCTCCCTGCTTACTTATGTACAGGGTTTTCTTTCCTGGTCATAGTTTTACCTTGCGAGGCTGAATTGCAGTCTTTTGATCTATGAATTTTCCTATTGCTTCTCGGCTCCATCGAGGTGGTTGCACAAAAGGAGAGGAAGCCCCTGAGCCCCAAGGGCCCAGAGCCAAAGGGTGTGTTACCAGGAGGTATGACTATGTCCTTACACCGTTCTGGCCCAAGTCTGCAGTTCTGATGTGTTAGGAGGAAGGATGATTTCCCTGCTCAGGGTGGTGGAGGGTGGTTCTGCTCCCCCCGGAAGGCATTCTGCTTTCCCCTGCCAGTCTGCACTCGCGCTCACCTTCACGTTGTGAAGATCCTGCCAGCCTCTTTGTAAATCCAGAAATTGGGTGAGGCAACAGATATTCTTTTGACAAACTGTCATGTTTTTTTCAGGCAGGTCTTACAGATGTGGCACTAATTTCCTTCCCCTGGCTTTGCCCGGGATGAAGGAAGACAGAATTGTACATCTTCCACAAGAGGTTTATCAGTCACAAGACTGGTGGCACAAGCCACTTCTATACACAGTTTAGTTCTATATTAATCACCAAAACATTTTGTATGTGCTGAAGAGAAAGTGTCCCGTGTGGTTTTATTTTCTAAGGTAGAATTTAACACGCTCCATTAGTGTTTTACCAGAAGACTGAAGAGCCTCTTCTGTGCCGATACCTCTGTTCACCCTGTCCCAACATGCAGGCGGTAGCTTGTTTTCCCTTGCAACTGATCTTCTATTACCCCTTATACATTTTTCTATTGCAAATAGCATGTTTTCTTCCCCCAAAACAATGGTTTTTCTCTCTTTAACAGACCTAATTATGCTGTTTCCAGACTTTTCCACTCCCCTATTTTTTCCCTTCTGTTGGCAAAGAAAGCAAATGAAAGCCAAAAGGCATTTCCAGCTTCAAAAACCTTTCCATAAAAAAAAAAAGGCATTTTGAGTGTCTGTCATGACAGAATTGTAATGTTGTTTTTTAGGTAAGTAGTAATTGCCTTATGACAAATACATTCTTGATTTATTAATAGTTAAATCATTTTGAGGCCTTCAGAAGGCAAGCTCTGCAGCAACAGGGACCGAAGAGTACCTTCCCTTTGCAGGTCAATACCAGCCCTTCAGCAATGATTTGAGAAAGTCGTGCATAAATAAGTTATAAAAAGGCTTTTATACAAATTTAGAGTTACAGTCATGAATTTAATAATCCAGTATGAGTCCCTCTTTTTACAGTTGTTGTTTTGTAAGCAAGCTAGTCACCCAAATGTGTTTGGGATTTAGAAATAATTCAGTGACTCATAAAAAGCTGGATGGCAGAAATGAACTGAAAGAGATGAACAGGAGAGATATTTGAGAGTTTAGATCTTGCAAATCACTTTAGATAGTTAAGTGGAATTGAATATTCATTGATAAAAAGCATTAAATCAAAATAATTGTAGTTGAGTGCAGAACGAGTTATAATTCATGAACAAGTCATGGTGATTAATTATAATGACCTTAAAATTTACCAAATTCATTTCCTATGGAACATTTATTGCTTTTGATGGTGTTCAGATTCTTCTGCTTAATAATTTTATGTCCATTTATCTTCTGGAAATTAGGAACCGAAGTGTCTGAATGCTAGCTTTCATTCTGTACCACGGGTTGCAAAATTGTAATGCAATTTTTTTAAAAAAAAGGTTGAAGTGCCCAATGTAACGTGTCTCATTTGCACAAATTTTTTACGTTGCACTGAAACCAGCCCTGAAGTGCAAAGTGCAAGATGTGAAAGATAAAGTGAAAAGAAGAAAACAAATATCAAGACAAATAACCTTTTTTCCTTCCTTTTTACACCGTAGCCTGTAGTCCAAAGGCTCATGAGTGGATTCAGAGGTGACTTCAGTCAAAGCTTCAGCATTTAACAATGATTTGCTGTAACATTTATAAATGGAATTGCTCAAATAACAAGGTAAACAAAAATACAATAATAAAAGTTTCATGAAGTTTTAGTATGAGCATGCTAAATTACCATCTCTGACACAATAACTGTGTACTTGGTCCTTATTAAGTAACTGCCCTGTCTGCATTGCTAGCATTGTATTGACTTCTGTAACAGTAAAGGCAGAAACTACATGCTCTAAACTGAGCTCATCAGTTTTCTTTTTCAAAGAAAAATTGAAGCTTTTATATTTAACAGCAAAGGAAAACTCCCAGCGTTTTTCCTAAGGTTTTGTAGAGAAAGCAAATGTTAAAAGACAGTAAATTATGAGCAAGTTGTTCCGTGTTTTTTAGCTGAGAAGAATGAGGCATCTATTTTAAAAGGGCTGCAGAAATACATAGTGAACGCATGGAACTCAAAAAGTATATTCTTCATTTATTTCCCAAAGGCAGTTGCAGAATGCATATCCTAATGATAGCAGCATTATGGAACAGGATTATCCTGAACTTAGAAAAAACCTTTTACTCAGACTAAAACCAAAGCACTCGTGCAACTTTCTTGATTAAGGGCATGTTTATGTGCGCCATATGCATAAAACTAAACATTTACCTGCACATACAGAAGCAAAAAGAAAAGTCCCAGTCAAGACAGCTTTGAATAATATGATTTTGGGGGGCTGCCCTCTTTAAAACAGGTTTCTTATATTCAGCACTCAAAATCTCTAGTGACTCTAAAACTTGAATCGCATAAGTTTTGATGCATATGGAAGTAAAAGCATAGGCAGCAGGGATCTTGAGTGGTAATAGACACGTTCAAGAACCAACTAATTCTGACTATATTTGAAGGTGCACACCGGTATCCTGATGTTCTTCATTACAACAATCTGCACTGGTCATGTTGTTTGTGTAGGAGCCTTGCTTCGGTCTTTATACGTGATGAATGAGGTCAGACCTACATTTTGTATTAGTAAAAGTATCAGAAAGTTAAAAATTTCTCTTGATGAAGCAGTACTGTTTGTTGGTTTTTTTAATTACATTACTTTTCTATGAGGACCTTAATAAATCCATGCAATAAATCCATGTGATCCATGCATTTTTTAGTAACTTTTAAGTCTCTCTTTCATTGGACAAAGATGACCAAAATTTGTCATTTTTTAACAGTGTAAGTAACTAGTATCTTGTTTCAGCAGAATTCCTCATGACTTTCCTTTCTGGCACGTGCTAAGGTAGGCTTGGGCTTCTGCAGAAACAAGAGGTTGCTTATTGGAGGCAATCTTAATGCACAGATAAAGCTTTAGCTTCAGCCTCTTATTCTTAGAGCTTAACTTTGAGCCTTTAACATTGTCTTCAGCTAAAACATTTCATAGCTTGCACATAAAGAAACGACAGATAAGAGATCCACGCTATTTCCTGTGGAAATTGGTGGGCAAGCAAGCTAGAACATCTGTGGAAGGAATATCTGAAGGAAATGTCTGTATCTGATTATATATGAAGGCAGAACTTCAGCCTTGGAAACCAGCTGAAATGCAGGCAAATTGAGCAGTAAGCCCATACTGTGAAATCTACATTATTTATATGAAGGGTATTCTATAAAGTGTGCTTTCCCTTTTTACAGGAGGAAAATGGGATCTTGATAGCAATTGTCAGGCTGGATGAACATAACTTTGCTTCCTTCATGTTATCATAAGGGCATCTATAGGATGTTACATCCTACGGTAGCTCTTGTGGTGTACAGGTGGGACTTGTATTAGCTGTTAATAGGCAATATTGTTGGTGTAGCAAGAAAGTATTGGTGAGCAGTCACTCTGAAACTGCTTTTTGAAGGTTAACTCAAGTAAAATCTGATTTCTGCTTCACAAGTCAGCAGCTGTGTTAATAGAGATGGTACTGTTTTGACAGTAATTTTCCAAGGAGAGCTGCACTCTGTGGCCCATATGCTTCCATTCTGTGCAAAAGAACATTAATTCAAATCCCCTGGTGATCTGACAGTCAACATTTTTTTAATCTATCCCATGTCCCTCCCACTGATCCAATAGATTGAATTAGCCAGGAAGCAGGCTTAGAAAATGAAGTGGAAAACAAAGTATGATTATCCTTCCTTTATTTTCCACACTGTATAGTGTGAACATGTTGCATAATTAAGAGGATTACCTTTTGGAACACAGTCCATTTGAGCTAGGTGTTAGAGTACTTTGTTAATTTTTACCCAAATGCACCTGAAGGAACATTGACTGAATGGGCTACATAGACTTTGTCAAATGATAGTAAAGCTACTGGTAGTTTATGTCAGCTTCAATATTAGCACCATTTTGCCATATCTTTCTGTTGTAACAACACTATGACAAATAAAAGTTAACAAAAAATAGCAATACTTGTAAATTCTAGTTTTGAGTTTCTCTTATTCAAAGAGTTTGGAGGATACACCTAGCCATAAACTCACTAAAGGAGTACAAATGCTACATCCCACAGCATTAATAATTCATTAATAATTATTTCTTTCCCACAGCTGACTTCTTCCTGAAGAAAGTAGCATATTTTTTTTTTATACACAGGCTGGAAATTCACATGAGTAACAAGTACTTCTCCACCTTAAAACTGTCAGATGTATTTGAAAATAGATTTTAATTACCATTAGCACTTCCAAGTTTAGTGCTGGCAACAGCCAGCTTGTTAATTCCAGCAGTACAGGAACTGAAGTCATGACCAATTTTCCTTCATGCTCTAATAAACTGGTTGATTAAGTATAAGAAAGTTTGTTGCTGGAAGTGAACCAAATGTTGTTTGTTCACTGGAAAGAAATACTGCATGGCTAGGGCCAAAATTTACATGTGCAGGATGGAGCAAACTGATCAAGGAACAAGGGCAAAAGTGAGGCCCCGGAGACCTTGTCTATTGTCCTGCCTCTGTCACTGATTTATCATTAACAAGTGATTTCAGCTTGCTGTGCTGTTTGCCTCTGCCACTTTTGATTGCTCAATCCATTTAAATGACAACTTATTCAAGCCAAGATGTGTCTCGTAATCCATTCCTGTAATACGCTGTCGTGAAGTGACTGCAGTCTTGTTTGAAACCGTTATAAGCCTGATTGATTGTTAGTAAACTGTAAACACTTAACTAAAGACATTTTGATTAAAAAAATATTCAAAATTCTTTTTTTTTTTTTTTGCATATATTTAAACCTTTTCTGTGGGATACGCTAGGTTCTGAGGTGCATTCCAGCATTGAATTTGTATGAGAGGGTGGACTACTGCTGAAGCTAAATGAAGATCTGGAAGGAGATTAGCAGCACTCATGGTAAGAAGCTAGACAATTAAGAAAAATAATTTAGAGAAATTATTATGTAGTTGGTACCACAAGTAAATAAGATTTTATTGTTAGTGGTCTGCTTAGATTGTATTGGAAGTTCATATTGAAAATGTATTAGGGAAATGAAACCGCAGACAGCTCTACAGCTGGCTGAATAGCTACTGTTCTCTCAGATGTGACAGAGAATGGCTAAAGAACTGTTTCTGTGTATTCATAAAACATCCTATACATTACGATGTTATCCAAGAAAAAGTTACTAATTGTGTGGCACTATGAAGGCAAATTACAATTCTGTGTTCAGATACAGGTGAAACAATAAATTCTTTCACCTTGATCTTTCTCCAAAGCTTCTGTTAAAAGATGCACAGACTACCAAAATGAAATCCGGACCAGATGTGCTGTGCCAGAAGCAGTTACAGGGAGCTCTAAATTTGCTTCAGCCTTCTAAGCTTCTCGAACAAGTGCATGCTCAGTGCTGGAAGCCGTAGGTGGTGGGAATGCACAGATGCAAACTTCCCCATGCGTGCCCCGAATAGATTTTTCCATGATCCTTAAGGCACCCAGATGTTGCTTCAATCTATACCATAATAGCTATATATATCTCCTCATATAGCTATACATATCTTAAAGACATATATCTCCTATATAACTACTTATATCCTCATCTATCATAGTACAGCAGCACATTCAGGGACTTCATGCCCATTCCGACTGGATATAGGAAGAATATAGGAAGAGGCCCCTTTTGGGTCACAGGGCCATGGCAGGCCCTTTATGAGGACAAATCAATAGCCCGAGAGTGGAGGGGTAGATTCGCCTCTTAGTAAAATGTATGATGACAGCCGCCGATGTGTTACTTTGTAATGTGGAATTCCAATTGCTTTTTAGCAGTGGAGGCAGGCGTGACTGTATATGCAAAATGAGAAGCATGCAAATAAATATGACTCGGAGCAAAAAGGCATTTTCTTTATATTTATTTCAGATATAATGTGAGGTCGAGAAAGGTTAGAAAGTCTAGAATTAAGTGTCAGCAGAGAAAACCGATGTGAAGACTGAACAATGGTTGATCCTTCAGTAAGAAGCAACTTTGACACCAGCCCCAGTTCCCTTGTTACACATGTTCAGAGAAAAAGCTCACACGTAAAGTACTTTGTGAATTTCATTACACTGAGAATAATCTTACGTCAGCTGAAGGCTTGAGGATTTTGAACAGAAGGAGTAAAGTCCTCAGCTCTCCCCTAAAGAGAACTGGGCCTTTGCAGATTCCTTAGTAATGTAAATGATGAATGAATGTTCTCATTTTGGAGATGCAGGACACTGAGGGTGCTAAGTTACATGGCTATGAAAACAGTTGGACAAATACATAGAAAGAAAATTTGTCAAGGGCTTTTAAATACAAAAAACATCTTCTCTGGCCTTGGGAATTCACCAATCATAGCAAACTAGGGAAGTATTTCTGGGGAAATCTCTCCTCTTGTTTCTCTAGTTTTCCTTTGCAACTGTTGCTGGCCACATTTGGAGGATACTGGTCCAATCCACAATTTTTGTTCCTAGGCTGTTAACCACACGAGTGTCCCCAGCAGAGCATTCCCATAACCACATACGTTCAGTTACTTGGTTATGCCCTTTCTTTTACACCACTTGAAGTCGTATGTCAGATAACATCTCAGTTCTGGGCCTGTGCGTCTGCTTGCTCTTTTTTTTCCAGAGCGGATGCTACCAGATTGTGCCAGTAAACCACAACTGCGACTTGTTCCGTTGGCATTTCACAGATGACAGTTAGCAGCTGGTGACAGATTGGTAGGTGAGAAGGGGAGAAAAGAAATCAAAGCTGACAATATGTATCTGTATGATCAAAGAGAGGTGCTTTTAGCTGGCTAGGCAATTAAAAGCCAGGTAGATTCAGACAGCTTATAAGGCCAGGTTAATTCAAGCATACCAAGCCCCTGGAGCTTGGCTGCCTTCTCTCCCAAAAGTAAACCACGGCTTTCTTATGGGACTTCACTCACATGTTCTCAGTGAGATGGGGGAAAGAAAGAGTGGGGGCAAAACCAGTTAAATTGGCACAGCTGCTGTCACCTGTACTGATAATGACTTGTGTCATTGCAAAATGAAATAAAGATCCAGCCCTTAGCCGAAACTGTCTTTACTAAAGTCTTCTGTTTTAATAATAATTTACCTTTAGCTCTGGAATGATACGTACTGCTGTTTAGGATGATTAACTTAGTCTGTAGATAAGAAAAAGTAGTGATGGCTGGAGGAAACAAGTGTGATCTTTTTCCAGGAAATAAACCCTTTCTACAGACTCCTGCAGTTGAGAGGGCGCAAGGTTAAAGAGTATGGCAGACTTTGTGTCTAAAACACTATGTAAGTAAAGAGGAATGGGCAACATTGCAGGCACAGCCAGTGACAAGCAGCCTGGACTGCCCCATGCTGAGAAATTATTTTATCTCAGAAATCCAAGCCGGGCTGAAAACAGCTGCTGTGTTGGAGAGGCTGGAGGTCTCATCCCACCTGGGCTCATGGCAGCTGTCTTTGGTAGGTCCAGGCTCCACAAAGAGACATTTCTCCCAGGCATCGTGCACATGCCTCGTTGCGCTCCTTCCCTCTGTCTACACCCGGCGTGGTGCCTGCTGCCTCAGAGGGGAGCAGCAGTCAGATTTTGGCCTGCTTCTGCCCGTCACTTCCCTGTCAGAGCAGCCAAGCATGCCATTGAAATGTGACTTTGGACAAAAGGAATTCCCTTGTGTTTCCAGTGCTATAAATGTAAGGGTTAAAAGAAAGCTCACTACACATGATATAGGTCAGAACTGCTCATATTACAGGCCATTTGTGTGATTGCAGCCGCTAAGGCAATTCTTTACCAGTGATACAATTCCTATATGAGTCCTTTACCAGTGATACAACACCTACGTAAGTCCTGTGCAGGTAGGCATATAGACATGTCTTGCATCCAGTGGCTCTGTGTAGTTGTGGTCCGGAGGTCTCTGAACCTGGCGGGTAACGTTAATCCAGTGTGAAAGACTGTCCCGTATTTCTCTGTCATTCGTTGGTTCTGATTGTACAATGGTCCCCTGAGAATTCAAAGAAAGTGAAAGCTATTGAAAGCTTCCTTGCAATCTGGAATAGATTAGTGGCAGGAAAGTTTCTGCTTTTGTCTAAACCAGATTTGTCCGTTTAATTATTCTTATACTAGCACATTGTCTAGCATTTCCTTGCAGGCAGGCTAACTCTGACAGCATATGGGTGCCACGCTTGACTCTTTCATCACAACGGGAGCAGAGTTTGTTCTGCACTTCTGAGAGCCGCCTCATCTCAGGTTTTGCACAGGCAGGTTAGAAGCCCAGCAAGAGACATCAAAGGTAAACACTGTGGCTCACAAGATGTTTGAAAATGCCTTCTTTAAAGCCACTAGTCGTCAGTGACATTTGCTGCACTTTGTCTCTTCACTTCACACTCATGTACTCTCGGCTTTGATTATGCCTCTGCAGAAAGAGAAGTGAACTTTTGTTACAGAGGCATTACAGACAACTTACAGTACCATATAAAAATATATTTTTATTGCAATTCATCAAGGCTAACACCATATTAATTTAGCAGTCTGGAAAAATTACAAGTAATTTGATCCTTAGTGTTGATTAGTAGCTGACATTCTGTCTAAAATTAATCCTCAGGATGATATAGGAGGTCTCAGCTGGGGACTTCGCTGCTTGAAATTTGAGCATTATTTGGACCTAAATTAAAGCGTATTTGCAAAAACAGAGAAACTAATACAATTACATCTTGCCAAACTGAGGTGTTAGAAGTAATTCAGGTGCTTTGACTGCAGGCCAAATCAAAACACCGTTTACAAAGGAATCATGCTGCATTAGTCACTGAACATGCATAGTGTTCAGCAACTTAAAGGTCAAACATATTCATGAGAACATGTAATCTTATCTATGTTTGGTGGATGAATATGAAGAAAGTATCTGTCAGAGAAGAGGAGGGAAGATCAGAATATTGAAAGAAAACCCGTGGCTCACGTTTAGATGGGCAATGCGGATGTTATTCCAATGCCAGATTTCTGCAAAGCAGTTTCAAGAACACTCATGAAAACTAAAGGATATACTTCAGCCTTGAGAATTGAAATAGGTGCTGTGCTGCCATATGGCAGAGCTGCTTTCAAAGTAAATGCAGGGTTTTTGCTCTTCTGAGAGAGCAGATGGCAAAGAGGTTGGTATCTAGAAGCTGTCACACCTAGATCATCAGTAGCAGTCAGTTGTATGGGGCAGAAAGTAATTTTAATCTGATAGCTTTTCAGTCATTTATATAAAACACAGATAGTGTGTGCATTTATTTCCCAGACAAACAGAAAAAGAAATAGTAAGATCCTTGTGATAAGTTACTCTTGTTCTTGTGCAGTATTAACAAGTCAAAATTGATGCACCAGAAATGTGAATTATGCCATTTCACAAGTGATCCTTCCATCTTCAAGGATTTATCAGTAACATGTGTGTGTTGTGCAAACCTTCCTGAGATGTAGGAAAACCCAGACTCTAGCATTGCTGACCAAACGCCTTCCAAAAGCATTACAGCTACTTAAATACCTTTTACATTGCTAGAGCAGGTGAGGAAGAACTGATCACACCATAGGATATCACCCAAACCAGATGATAAATGCAGTATTTGTGCTTTGTCTCATAATAAAAGCTCCAGAACAAGCTCCCACAGAAATTCCCTGACAAGGTGTGACCAGACTTCAGTCAAGTTATTAAAGCGCGTCTACACCTGTGGTTTAGTTCAGAGCAGCAGTGACGTGAATTCCTCCAGCTGTCCCCACTTACTGTGTGCTGGTTTGCATCGCAGTGTGCTGTCGGTATTGAGAATCTGAATTTCTTTTGGGTTAAGACCTGCTCCAGATGCCCACCTAGTGAACACCAAGACCTCATGGGAACAGGAAGCTCCGAATCAGCGGGTGAATGCGCTGCTGTGAAATTTCATGGCATTTGTGGAACGTGCATGCACCAGTACAGCGCTCTTCAACCAGGTTGAGCCATCTTGTGATAACCCTAAATCCTCCTTGTGCTATGTAAAGGCATCTGCACCTTCACACTTGCTGTCAGCTACCAGACCTCAACTCTTTGAGAATGGCCCTTGTTTCTTCCACTGAGGCATCCCCGCATCAGTATCTTTTCCCATCTTTCTGCTCCATTGCTATCCCTGTGCTAACAAACTCCTTTGAAGGGCTTGTCTCACCCTCTTCTCTTTCACTGTCCCCCTCTTTCCAGCTTCTGCCTTTCCTGTTGTTGATGGCCGTCTGTTCAGCTTCCCTTCGGACACCTTCTACCACGCACAAACTGTAGTAACGGAGCACAGGGGGGCAAACCCAAATCTACTTTGCACTACCCCCCCCCCAATGTGTTCAGGGCCTCAGCTCTGACTGCTCTGGCCTGCTTATCTGTTCATATGACACTGCACTGCCTGCTAATGGTGAGGTAGCCTGAAGTGACTGAAAACGCTTTATTTTTTGAAAAACTTTGGGTATATATTCCATTTAATTGAACAACAAATGTACACGAACATTTCAGCATTAGAAACACAGGGTTTCCAAGCCCTGTGGAAATCAATGCAAGTACAGAAGGGTAATTAAGGGCAGAATTTAGCAAATATATTGGAGTATTTTCAGGATATTTTTGCTGTGCGTCAGTGTGAAGGGGAAATTCCTTTCTCCCAGTAGCAGGGAGCACAGCGTTTCAAGTCTCGACCAAAGGCAACTGAGTCAAGGAAACTCCTACAGTTACATTTGACAACTTTGTGTTTCCAGATGAAAATCTATCACTGCAAGAATTAAGCAGAAAATAAGGCAAGGCCTCTAGATTTTCATCAATTTTTAAAAAAGAAAAACATGAAATCAACAGTAGATACAATCATTCTGAAAATCCACAACAGTCCAAAATCTCAATTCCTTTTTCCTTCCTGAAAAAAAATATGTTTTCTGAGGTTTCCTTTTCAGTTTTGGATTAGAATTTCCTGGTTGGCCATTTGACATGAGAAAAAATTATGCAAGAATAAAAACCAAAATACCCCATCAAACATAGAAAAGCAAACAATCTTCTTAGTCTTCTTTTTCTGGAGTAAAACAAAAACATCTGATCCAATCTGCTGCTGACAATCTTAGCTGCTCACTCTCCTTTTGTTTAATTGAATTTAATTTAATTCCTCTCAGTTCTTCACAGAGCTACATCTTATTCACATCTTGGAGAAGTTTCAGGGCTTCCTATTTGGGTGTCCTACTTAAAACCCACACAGACAGTAAATAGTTTCTCTCAAGACCTGGGAATGGAGCAATTTTCTGTTAGTTCCTAGCTCACCTTTGTGATTGCCATGGTACAGTAGTCATGTCAGTGCTCACGTTGCCAGTTGGCCACATAACTACAAAAGCTAACAAGAGTTAGAGGTTCCCATCTGAAAAAGCACACTTAGTACGTTGTTATTGCCAGAATAAATTTGATGATTGCAAGTATTACAATCACAACTAACTAGAATACAGATAAAAAAACACCAACCCTGTGATATGGAAAACCCAACACTTGTGCCTTTTACTCAGCAGCCGTTTAGAAAGAGTATAATGTTTATCAAGTGCCTCTAAGGAAGAGTTTTACCAATTCCTCTTTTTCACTTTTATTTTTACTTCACCCACTGCAATGTATCCTTAGTTAGCCTAAAAACTCCTTCATCTTTTCATTTTTATTGTGTTCCCCATTATTTCCTGTAATTTTATTTTCTGATAGACTATTTATAAATTTAATCAAATACATAAATAGTTACTGTAGATAATGCAGTTGAACTTCATTAAAAAACTGCAGGAAATGATAATAGCATTGTAGTGCACCAGAGTGGAAAGACATTCACTGCTGTTCTGTACCACTGCTTTTCTGAAAACATACTTATTATCCAAAAGTACATTTTAAAATATCATATCCAATTATTATATATGGGTTTATGTCACATTGGCAATTAATCTGTTTACATCTTTAAATTCAACCTTGTACTCAGACTAAGCTCTGCATCTAAATTAACCATCTTTAGGCCTTTCAGCAGCCATTCTGCTTCCTTTAATTCAGATTGCTTTATTGTGAAACTTCAATACCACCTACAGAATTTTATCCAATAATTGTTCAATGCTCTGAACTGTGGCTAAAAGGTATAATACTTGCAAAAAAATGTTTTTCTAGCCTTACAAAGCCATTTAATACACTGTATTTAAACTTCATCTAAATATTTTGTGTATTTACCATACATTCACTTGATGAAAGCCTCATATTCTAGTCTTTTGGTGTAGATATTCTGTAGAAAGTAGCAATAGTGTTCAACATTGTGTTATGTGGGTCCAAGTGGCCATTTTCTCTGCTTGCCCTCAAGGCTGCTGTGCAGAGGACGAGCACAGCGTCTGTAACAGTGCAAGGCAACTGAGCCAAGCTGAGCAGCTTCACAGCCATTTCAACAGGATTATTCTCTGAAAAACTCAAACGTCTTCTTCAATACAGAAAAAAATCAGCTTTGCTTGATGGGAAAACCAAAAGCTTTGAGCAAAGAGTTCTTTTTAATTAGCTAAAGATCATCTCAAACTACAGCCCAATCTGCCCATTCCATGAGGATGGTATCTGTCTGTGAATGACCAAATTACATGTGCAGGACTGTTGTGTCTGTTAGGTAACAGTGTAGTCCTGCCCAGAACGTCCCTGCTGCGGCAGGTCCTTAGACGGTGTGAATCTATTTCACAAGCTGCCTATGGGCTCTCTTCTTTTATTTCAGCAACGTGTTTGTAGTGCTGTTTAAACCATCAGGTGTTTGCTTTCTCACCATATCCCCCATATGATTCTCAGGACATTACTTATGTGATATAAATATAAAACCTTCATCTATAGCACCTTAAAACTCCCTGGAGGATGCTAGCAAATATCTACCTCCTTCTTCAAATTTCAGTACTACCTAATTTCTGCCTTTTAAAAATAAATAAATACAAAAATAAACCTATTGGAAAATGCTAGTTACTGTACATTCTTTCAAGCCCCTTCATATTCTGGTCTAGCTTTTGGACTATGCCTGAAATATGAAATTAGCTTTAGCTGGTATGTTGGTATGTTTTAAGTAGCTGGGATCTACCTTTTTTTTTTTTTTTTTAATTGATTTGATGTAGATGTTTAAAAACATTCATTTACTGTGTTCAAGAGCTTTATGTAAAAGGTTGTTGTTCCTTGGTGCTCTCCCTAAAAGTAAGCAGCATGGCTGTACAGAGAAGAACTATTCTTCAAAACATATTCAGCCACATACTGACAATACTCCAGGAAATGGATTCCCCCAAAATATGCCAAAGCTTCCCAAACATTCAAAGCTCCCCCAGAAATCAAAGGCTCAGGCATCCTCACAGCCTTTCTGGGCATGCTTCTGTCAAGGCAGCAAAGTTCAGATGCCACTGCAATTCCCATGACTTAGGCTTTACACCTGCACTAAGGGATATTTATTTCTCCATTTTCCATGTAGGGCAAAGCAGGAGGCAGCAGAAAGCTAAGTGCAACCGACTCAGCCTCCCATCCACCTGGAGCAGCTGCAACCCGGCGAGCGGGCAAGGCGAGCAAGGCATGGCGCAACCACAACATTCCTCCATCTGGAAAAAGAGATGGTGATGGTGTCTGTTGGGGCAAAGGTGAAGCTGTCAGCTCAACTGGGACCTGAAAAATCACGAAACCTTCAAATCTGCTGAGCATCACTGGCATCTATTTTAACTGCACAAGCCGACTAGAGAAGTGGGAGTTACTTATAACGGAGCCTGGTGCAAATTGCATGCCGCTGACCACAGTGACTCACATAGCCCTGGAGGTTTGTCACCTGCAGCCCAGGAGCCTGGGAAGACTCCAAAACTCCCTTACATTTGTACCAACATGAGGGGCCACTTCTGTGCTAAATATGCAGAAAACACAATATCACTTTTCCCTAAATTTTGACCTTTGTCCCTCAAATATTGATTTTTTTCAGGGTGGCTACTCACTACTGTCTCTTTCTTCAGGAGAAGTAACAGGGGTAAGACCACTGAGTGACTGACTGTCTTTCCTGGCTCTGTCCAACTAAAACCTCATTTGCGGTACTGTTATTACTAGATACTTTTTTTTTTCCATTTTATGTAGGTTTTGGGGGTATTAGAGTGTTCAAGTAAAATGTTAGAAGACAAATCTGAAGCATACCTTTCAGTAAACAGTACAGGTGCATTATTCAGTCAAATTTATCAAATTAGACAGTAAGATGACAATCTTTTACAGAAATTAAATATATGGTCAAGAGTGTCTGTAAATTAGCAGCCATTCATCCTTATTCTTCAGTGCACTGTGGAATGTTCTGCATAAAATTAGATGACTTCTCTTTCAGATAGATCCAACCATTTGATTTACTTCATAAAATGGTTTAAAGGAGACAAAATTTACAATGCTTTTCCATAATTTTTTATTCAATCAAGGGAAAAAGCATTATTTTTGGAGTATATAATATCTGGTTCATGTATATATATTGCTCTGGTTGGGTCTGGCAAGGAAAGATCTCTATAAATCAACAATAAAAGAGTGACATTTAGAAACTGCAAATCTGAAAGAGAAATGTGTTGCTGTTCTATTAAGGAGGTATCCTAGCTGCCAACTCCTGCAAAAACTGGAAAGTTGCCATTCCTCAGGCTTAGTGTCATACAAGCATTGAAACAACTTATATTGCTGTTAGAAATATCATTGAAAGTGTCTCTTCTGTCTGTATTTAACTGCGTACAAGACCACCAAGACCTTAGGCAACAATGAGACCACAAAAATCCCTTGAGACCCTTTAGAAACATGAAACAGATATCGAAGGTAAAAACTGAAAGTAATGAACCAATCATATAGGTGAAGCTTGCCCAAATATATTAGGAAGTTCAGTCCTGAACCAAGTGGCCAAATTTCCATAATGAAGAGGATGATCGAGTCTTCACATGCCCCTGCTTTCATCTGGCATGGGAATAATTCTCTTTTTCAGTTAGCTGTGCATTCAATCTATAAAAGATACTCATGGCTTTGTCATGATGTAGTAGTCTTCTCAATGCAAGTGATATCCTTTGAGCATTTGTTAAATATCTGATTTGTGTTTATCATATTGGGCACCTCCTGTATGTGACGGACATGGAAAAACTCTACTCCACAATTAAATAGATGGCTATGTAGAGCAAAATTAAATGGCCGGCAAAATAACCTATAGCTTGCTCTTACTGCTCTCCTCCTCCCGTTTTCTGTTCCCCATAGTGCTTGAGGAGATGACTCAAAGCCAAATATTTCTTTGGGCTTTGCTTTTGATCAGACTGTTCCTATCTAAGGAATCCAAACTTGACAGCTGCTTTTGGTGCCATCTCTTCGTTTGCTCTCTTGGCAATCTGCTCTGCCTTGTAATATCCTGTGGAAGAAGGAAGGAAATGAGGGATTACTCATGACTGTGGGCTAAAAAGCAATAGCAATCGCGAAGTGCTTTTGCATGATCAATCTATTAAGCACTTCTGTTAGCTGATTTCACTTGTTTGAAAGTCTGCTTGGGTCAGGTCTTCTCCCGGCCAGTCTGTGAAACTCTTCTGAAGACAAAAAGGGTGCAGAGATGTGACTCTGGCCAGAGAGGAGCCCTTTCTTTCTTGACTGTGTGTGGGTTTTACTACCTCCCTCAGTCCTTATACTACTGAAGTGTGCTTTGAAAAATAATTTTACATTGAGGTTACACAAATCTATTGTTCACCACATTTTCATCCCCACTAGCATCCCCACTGGCCAGAGCATGGTACTTCTATTTCATGACAAATGCAGAGATTTTGATCCTAGAGTGACACCAAAAGAAAAGATATGTCTGGAGATACGTTTAGAGTACTGTGGGGGAGCGGGAAGAAAGGCGAGACAGTGAGAGAGATCATTAGTGCTATCTGAGGATATTCATTGATGTTGAAACCAGAGAAGTCTCTTGCTTATCAGATTCAGAGTTCAGAATAAAAAAAAAATAACATAGCTCTTGCATATGGGAGGGAAGAAGGGGATGTGCCTGCTCTCACCATGGGACATTGATTGCATACTGTCTCCTCCTGGTCTTAGCCTCACATTAACCACTCTGAGACCCATCAGTCTCCTGATCTCCCCAGCGAAATCTTCTCCTCAGAAGATTTTGTTGAAAAGCTCCCTATCATTTCTAGTTGTTGCTGATGTAATTTCTTGCATGTCATATCCTGATCTGGCACTGGCATGGATGTTGCCAGGTCATTTCTTTGTCATCAGGGTAACATAGACAGTCTTATAAAATCTCAGGCCAACATCATATTGGCTATTTTTAGCTCTGCTATGTAAGAAAAGCACAGAGGAGTTGGTGCTGTCGCTTCTGTGAGATTCACGCACAGTTACCAGTTTAACAACTTTATTTTTACCTACACAGGGAATCACATGAAACCGTGATGAAATCATTTTTCCTCCCTCCCTTTCTGTTACTTAGAGGTGAGAACTCTGTGCTGCAACAGATGCACGAGCAGGAAAGAGGGAAAGAGAGGACGGGTGTGTGCTAAAGGACACTGCCTCATGGGCACTGCTCTATGCAGTACTTCTTCGCATCCTCGGCTGTCCAGGTGCCCTTCTCCCTCCCAATGCTGGATGCAGATCTGCCCGAATGAAGTTCATTTTTAGAGGAAACATGTCCAATTGCCACTTTCATGGAGGCTGTCATGGCTCTGTTTGGTACTTTGGCTATATGAAGGGCCCTTGAATTGTGCGTGAATGTAAATGACACCCTTTAAGGCCCCTTTACACTGTGGAAAAGTGCTTGTGTGTAAATCAGAATCAGACGTAACTGTTTTCAAACAGATGCAGTGTAACCTGCGGTAATGGAAAGTGAAAACTCCTTCCACTGATTTTTATTGCCTAGATTCAGAGTAGTGGAAAAATGGATGATGAAAGTGAGGGGGTTGCGTTTCTTTAATGTTTAATAATTTACAGAAAGATGTGCTTAGTGTGATTCAAGGAAGCTTCTTGCTGATAATAATTCAGGCTACCTGTCTTTGTGTCCTCCAGACCATCGTTTTATTAATGTGAGGTCAACACCTAAGCAAGACTCTCTGCTGTAGGCACAAATTCTGCTCAAAATGAATGAATGTGCTTCTCTTCCAGGGTGAGAAGGTAAGCCAGACAATGCCACAGAGGAGCCATCCGATCCCTGACCTGTGTAGCCTCTGCCACATGAACTCAGGACTCAATCTCCATCCCCAGCAGCAGCGCTTCCTCGGGCATCGCCAGACCTACAGCCTAGCACAAGCTGCCTGTTCCTCATAGGAGTAGCCACAACTCCCGAGCAGCGTGTCCTCAGCATCCCTTCCCTGGCTGGGATGTTCAGCAGCAGGGTACCGCTGCCCTGTGGCACGTCCGAGCAGGTTTGTCTGCGTGCTGACCCTCGTAGTGTTTCTGTGGGTGCCTCTGGTATGGTGCTGCTCCCCACCAGGGACAGGTTGTCTTCAGCCTTGTTCCTGGAGCCCCAATCATTTATGAGGCCATGTTTTTAGGAACACCTCTTATAACAGAGACTTTTTTCAAAACCCAGCCATTTTCTTTCATGCATTTCTACTGTGGTGCATGGACATTTGTTGCTGTCGTTGCTGTGTTCCTCCTGTGTGTGTTCTTCCTCAGAGTATCTTTCCACTGAGGTATTTTCTGAAAATTGTCTGAGTTGTTAATCTGACTCTGTTCCAGTTCAGTGATAAATCTTATCATACACTTTCCCAGACAGAGAGATACTTTTCTAAAACATATCTCTAGGAGATTTCTTTTTATCCATGTCAAGTAGCTGTGGGCAGCATTTACCTTGTCCTCAGCTCAAAGACGACTAACTGCTGTCAGCTTTTTGGCTTAGCTGTTTCATTTTGGTTCGGATGGATCCTACCTTTGATTCCTCAGAGTTCACTTTTTAATGTCCTTTTCCAGTGTTCTGGTATTCTTAGCTTTGTGCATGGAAATAAAATTCCATATAAAAGTAATCTGGGTTCCAGCCAATGTTTTTTCAGAGTAATCTGAAAACTCTACTTCTGCAGATTTTCTTCTAAGACCTCTCTGTATCTTTGCCAAATTAGCTTGCTTTGCAATGTCTTTACAGGCTTTATCTGTCACTAAGTCCTTCTGCTTATCTGGTTCAGCAGCTCTGACCTCAAAATGCTGTACTTGACTTCAGATCCATAAATGCTGGCAAACAGTCAAACATATAACACCTTCCCTGGTGAACTAAATAGCTGTACAAACTGGAAATGGTGAGGTTTTTTAGGTCACTCTGTATACTCGACAGAACTAGGTTTGAGGCAAACATTTGGAAGCAGTGTGGTAATTCAGGAGATTTAAAATCCCGTTTCCCAAGTGTATTGGGTTTGCGTGGCCAGGTTTTGGTAGCGGGGGGCTACAGGGGTAGCTTCTCTCAGAAGCTGCTGGAAGTTTCCCCTATGTCCGACAGAGCCAATGCCAGCCGGCTCCAAGACAGACCCACCGCTGGCCAAGGGCGAGCCCATCAGCAACAGTGGTAGTGCCTCTGGGATAACACATTTAAGAAGGGAAAAAAAGTTGCTGTGTAACTGCAATTGCAGCCGGAGGGATGAGTGAGAAGGTGTGAGAGAACCAACCCTGCAGACCCCCAGGTCAGTGCAGAAGGAGGGGGAGGAGATGCTCCAGACACCAGAGCAGAGATTCCCCTGCAGCCCGTGGGGAAGACCCTGGTGAGGCAGGCTGTCCCCCTGCAGCCCAGGGAGGTCCACGGTGGAGCAGATATCCACCTGCAGCCCGGGGAGGACCCCACGCCGGAGCAGGTGGGTGCCCGAAGGAGGCTGTGACCCCGTGGGAACCCTGTGCTGGAGCAGGCTCCTGGCAGGACCTGTGGCCCCATCGAGAGAGGAGCCCACGCTGGAGCAGGTTTCCTGGCAGGGCTTGTGACCCCACAGGGGACCCACGCTGGAGCAGTCTGTGCCTGAAGGACTGCAGCCCGTGGAAGGGATCCACACTGGAACAGTTTGTGAAGAACTGCAGCCCGTGGGAAGGACCCACGTTGGAGAAGTTCGTGGAGGACTGTCTCCTGTGGGAGGGACCCCACGCTGGAGCAGGGGAAGAGTGTGAGGAGTCCTGCCCTGAGGAGGAAGGAGCGGCAGAGACAACGTGTGATGAACTGACCCCAACCCCCATTCCCCATCCCCCTGCATCACTGGCAGGGAGGAGGTAGAGAATTCAGGAGTGAAGCTGTGCCCAGAAAGAAGGAAGTGGTTGGGGGAAAGTGATTTAAGATTTGGTTTTATTTTTCATCATCCTACTTTAATTTTGATTGGTAATAAATTAAATTAATTCTCCCCAAGTCGAATCTGTTTTGCCCATGATGGTAATTGGCAAGTGATCTCTCCCTGTCCTTATCTTGACCCACGAGCCTTTCGTTATATTTTCTCTCCCCTGTCCAGCTGAGAAGGAGAGTGATAGAGCAGCTTTGGTGGGCCCCTGGTGTCCAGCCAGGGTCAACACACCACACTAAGTAAACGCAAGTCCCATCAGCTCCTTAATTCCTAAGTTGCTTTTGAGAACTGGCTTGAAGTCTCTCAGGCCATCTGTTGGGCATCTTCACTGGATCCTAATGTGCATCACTGTCTAGAGATCCCAAGCTGCTTCAGACACTGTGGGGGAAAAAAGCTTATACACTTTGGTCTTCTGTCTTAGCTGATGTAGGAGGCCAGATGCAGGTAGTCCCTCTTGGAAAGTAAACAGCCTACTGGGCCAACAGAATTAGGGATGTCTATCTGTGGGAAAAGCAGCTCTCCTTTCCTCTTCCAGACCTTCATAATTTCACTGGTCATATTAGCAATAGCCTATGCAACCTCCTTATTCCTTCAATTTAATTGTTGAAATGCATACTTACTTCAAAAGGAGATTCATGAGATCATTGCCTTTTTATTTACCTCATAGAATGGATCCCAAGGTATTTTGTTACATAGTGAAATAAAGCTTTGTTTTGTGGCTGACTCCCACTTTTCAGTCATGACATCAAGGGGTGTACTCTTTTAACCAAGGATGACAGGCATCCAGCAGAATTATATAATTAATTTATTATTTTCTTTGAACAAGTAATTTTTGTTGATTGATCTCCATTGGTACCCACTGGCATCTAGTGAAACTTACATAGTTGCCCCTTTTTATTATACTTGCCATGAAAACATTTTCATTTGGCTACTTTCTCAGTCACAGAAAGGAAGTTGTATATAGGAAGGTACATGTGAATTTTCTAATTTGCCCTGGGAGAAAACAAAATGTCCCTCCTGACACTGGCCTGTTTTTTTAAATTCTATACTGTTTTCCACCTAAATGACTGCAGTGAGTTCAGGGCAGTACACCTAATCCAAAAGCAAACACTATTTTGTCTACTAATACATCTACTCGCATGTTTCCTCACAGAATAAGGTTAGCTTGCTCCCACTGATCCTAGTTATTTTATTTTGCTGATCCTTCCACCTATTAGCTGCTGAATATTCTGCCTGGCATTTTGATTCCCTGACACTGAATCAGGAAAGAAAGGGGGAGGCAGGATTAAGGGAGGAGAGGACAGATTTTCAACTGCATTGATGTTCTCGACAAGAGCAGTAAGTAACCCTCCTGACTTGGGTGCTGGGTTGCTTTCATGCCCGCTGGTTCAGGGGGTTCAGAACAGTTGAATTTAGAGAGAAATCTGAGGGTGTTTCTGAATGACATTGGCTTTCTACATGGTCCTGCCCTTCTGTCAGCCCAGGAGTGGGGGCAGCAGCGGTTCTGTGATGGAGCTGCAAGCCACCCTAAATTAGACGCTAAATGAGGGAGAAGGTGGCTGGTGATGCCAGCGCTCCACATGCTGGAAGAGCCTGGTCTCTGCACAAGTGACATCCTGGAGGGTTACACTGGGAGCCTGGCATCATGTTAGCTCCTGGACACAGGGAAGCTCTTTCTTCATGAAGGCTAATCCCAAATTTCCTCCTTCCAGGGCTAGAATTTAAAGTAAACTCATCTATATGTAAATTGATCAGGCTACTGAAGAAGACGCTAGAATGGAAAATGAAAGGCAGTGTGTGCTTCAGCCCTCTTCTTGCGCTTTTCCATCTTCCTTGCTCCAAGGTGCTGCTCTGGCCCTCTGCTTGTGGCTGGAGAGGATGGTGGCAGCTGGCCAGAAAGGCAGGCAGGGGCTGAGCACTGGTGGACCCCCCTGCACAGGTACAGGCTTACTATAACCATGTAATTTTAAATGCATACTGATGGACACAAATCTTAGTCTGAGAATATTTATTCAATTACATCCTCTTCTTGCCCCCATGAAACAATACAATGCAATCGATTATGTAGCCTGAAAGCAAGACACTGAAGCCTTGCTCTCAGAAGACAAATACTGAAAACCCGCACAATTCACTTTTAAAGATTATACAAAACAAAGAGCATCGTTACTGTCAGATCTAGCCCTAGCACGACGTTTGATATGTTTACTAGTGACACAGTGATATTTAACACACTACAAATAATGAAGTGGTCAGCAGGCAGGAATTAAAGGGTGTAAGAAAAACATAACTAGACCTCCTCAGCATTTTAGAAATACATGTTGCAGTATGTCAGCTGGGTATTTTTATCCCCACTCCATCAGGAAGTGGAGTCTTCCTCTGGGTGATATCTCTAGGAGCAGCCTTCTGTCTGTGAAAGACTTCACTTCACTGCCAGGTGAAGGACATTGCTGAAGGAAACCAGCAGACCCTGAACAATACTCACTGCTTAGCTTCTTGGAAATGCTTTTACACCTTTGACATTTGCCTGCATTTCTACTCTGAACAAGAATAGAAGTAACTGGACAAGAAAGGATGGTCAGCATTCAAGCCATGTGTTCATGCAAGCAAGGCGGTGACTGAAAAAGGTTACCCTGAGGAATTATTGTTCATGAGCCAAAATGATGAGTATAACAGAGTGTTTGATATAATACAACCTAGGCAAACAGCACCCTAGCTGAGTTGTATGGAAGAACAAGCAGATACCTAACAAGAAAGCAAAACTGTGATCTGTATGATTTTGATATGCAATGTTATTCATTATCCTGAGAGTCATCGTTTAAGATTCCTCTAGTTCAATTCTGTTAGCATAACGGGTGAATAGGTGGCTCACACCCCCAAAAAGCTGGACCCACAGCTCTCTTCAAGCTCCTACTCATACTGATGGCATTCTTCACCCTCTAGTTCATACAGAGCAGGATTTGTTTTTCTGTACTGTACGTCAGCATTTGAGATCTTCAACATGAATCACAAGTATGGAAGCAGTTAGCCTGTGAATTAAGATTAGAGAAAGTCACCATTCCCTTTGTGACCTAACTTCTTTCTTAATATGGTGAAACTAACCACTGGTCAAGTACTGACATGAATGCCCTATCCAAATAAATGCAAGACATTGAGGAATGGAGAGGAGAAGGAGAAAGGAGGCAGGGAGAAAAGGTTTGTAATAAAGGCCAGTTTTGAAGCAATTTGTGATTTAGCTCACTCCTGGTATGCCTTGTCTTTGAAACAGAGGCTTTCTGTAAACTCAGACTAACAGGCACCTGCCTCAGGCTTCCGCCTACGTGGGCATTCAGCTCTGTCACTTCCATCAGGGGACTTTCTCATTACTTGATCCCCTGTTGGCTCAGGTTCTGACCACACAGCTGTCAGTGAGGGAGAGGCAGGCATCTCCTAAGAGCTTTCAGGAGTTTAATGCAGTTTTGATCTAAAGAACACGTATATGTTATCAGAAGCACTGATTAGCATTTTCAGGATCCAACACATGAATTCTTATATAAAATATCTAATATAGTACAGTAACTCAATAGATACAACTCCTTAACCAAGGCTCATGTTCCACACCAGCAGTCTTCCTTTGCCTTCTGTGCATGTACCTGTGTTTTTCCCTTTGTTCTTCACATACACACACGTTCAGATGCACATACTTACTGATATTTACCATCCACTGTGAAAATGAGCTATATCAAAGCCTAAAGAACTTTTTAATAGTATGGCTATCCAGATCAGTGCACATTAGAACATTTTGTGGACTATTCTGAGCTCTCAGCATAGAAACACTCCTTCAGCATGCTACTAGTATCACCTTTGCTAAGCAAAATGAGGATTTTATGAATGATACGCAGGTAACGTATGCCACTAGAAGGTATTTAATATTATGTGGCTTCACAATTAATAAACTCCTAGTACAATGTGGCTACAATATGCAGCTGATGACAATACAGCAAAAATCAAAGATTTCTGCAGAACTGGACATTTTCATCTCCTGTTGGGAATATGATTATGCCTTTTCAATATGCTAATCTGACTCACACGAAGTTAATCCTGCCAAAGGCTTTTAACAAGCTTCTTTAGTCATTTAGAAATATGTCCTGCTAGTTCTGCTTAGGTTATGCAAAACCAACTAATACAGGTTCATTAAAGCTTTTACTTGAAAGGTATTTGTTGCAGGTTTTTTTAAACAATTTGCTAAAACTGAAACAGTATTGGAAGTATTATCTACTGCTTGAATAGAAGTTTGGGACAAAATCTTACTTAACCTTATGCATCCCCTAATTGTTCATATCTCTATCTGCTGTTTGCTATCCTAAATCGGTCCATCTGTGTCAGAATTTTCCCTTAAAAATCACACCACTTTAATTTTTTTCTCATGTTCTCTATTGTGTGGATGCTCTCCTAACAATGAATGTTCTGTTCTATTATTGTCTCTTTTCCTGCCTTTCTGTGGCCAGTTCTCCCTTTCCCCATTCCCATTTACTATTATGGATATTCCCTACACAGCACCAGAATTAGTTATGAGGTGGGAAGAGCAGGGCTTCATATGAAAGGGAAGTGGGGAAGCAGAGAGATCTGCTTTTATTTTCTCTTTCCATTTCTCTTCCAATTTCTATTCAAAAAAATGGTGCCAGAAAAATCCCAGTAGCAGATTAGTCTATTGAAAAAGAGGTTTGCCAGTCAGCCTGAACAATCATTTCTTAGCTGTCAAGATGGATAATGCATCTTCGCAGGATCTGAGTGAAGTCTTCCAGCAATAACCCAGCACTGAAGGAAGTCTGATCCTTCTCCTCCTTTGAAATCATTAAAGCATTTGCCATAATTTTTTAATTTCTTTTTCTCCCATCCTCTGATTCTCTAGATTTCACACTTGCCTTTTTCTCTGACCTCTGCTTCTGTCCTGTGATCATTATCCTCAAACCAATCCTTTTCAAGACTTTCATTCCTCAGTGCCTACTGAAGCAAATTTCCTTTCTCCTTACTGCCTGGTGTAAGTCACTTTCCCACTTTCCCACTTAGCTTGGGCTATGCCAGGGGACAGTGTTGTAGATATAAACCCCAGTGGATGTCTCTATTGGAACAACGAGAGTCGCCTGCTGAGAAACAGATTTCTTAATGCCTCCATGGGAAACGTGACTGGCCTCTCTGCAACAAGTCTTATGCTGTCTCCAGCATGTACAGACAAGGCCACAGCCTTTTGTAAAACCAATAATGAAGTTTGGGATAAGATGCTTGGATTTAAAAAGGGAACCTTTTGATATTATGTGTAAAAAGCATGCATCCTACTGGGGAAAGCATGCAGCATGCCCAGCTGTGGCAGTGAGCAGAACTCCTGGTACTGCTAGATTTTGAAGGCTACAGTTGAGGTTGCATATTGCTTTCTCTTATTTCCTGTGAATTCCAGTTGGATGTGCATTAATGCAGAGATTACGTCTATGGGGCAACCTCCATCAAAACCAAGCAGAACCAGCAGCATGCATATATTTCACTCTCTTACCTGGCATTACAAGGAAAAGTGTTTTTAATTTTACCATGGTTATTTAGCACAGCAGGGATTGCAAAATGGTTTTTGAATCGAAGTGCTGCTATGAAACAAGCTTTCTGTTCCTGGAGTCCAAGTCAACTTTTCTTGATGTAATTACAAGGAGGGACAGAGGTCCCAAATTAAGCATACAGTGCCTGATAGAGGTAACATTTTAATATAACAATGAACACTTCTTTTGGGTTGCAGGACTTACACCATTTATGGTGCTATCATTGATATACACTTTGGGGTACATTAATCTTAATTTAAAACATTCTAAAGAATCGTTTGGTTCAATGTCTCTCATTTCCCAGTAACCGTCCCAGTGTACCAAACGGCTATGGCCTTAGAGAGCACTTATCTTAAACACAAGAAGGGGTCAGTTACACTAAGCAGCTTGCAACCGGTTGTACCTCATAAACACAGGTATATCACATACTTTGTTTTCTTTGAAATGGAGAATGCACACTCCAGCCCTCTTCGTTTATGCACTAGTGCTCAGCAAAGCCTTTGAAAACTGACAGAAGCGAGCCTGAGGAGGCATGCAGGAGCTGAGTTTTTCATCGGTATCAGCCCTCAACCAGCTCCCACTGTGGGTGCAAAGAAGAGAGTATACCCACAAGCGCTGAGTTATGCTATGCTTGCCTGTGGCACAAACCAGAGTAAGCTACCAGCTGCCGGATCAGGACCCGTGAGCTCTCTCCATGTCTGGAAGCCCCTCCAACCACTAAAAAGAAGCAGCAGATTAAAGCGGCTATGCCTGCACGGCTCAGGAGGGCACTATGGGAGCTGTGGAGGCAACTGGTGCAGGATCAGGAATGCTCTGAGCACGGGGTTGAACACCGTGCTTTCCAGCAGTAGCTTTGACATAGATTTTTCTCTCTGTCTTTAGGCGAGCAAGCTGACCTTGCTGGCTCAGTATCTGTGCTGCCCTCTTTCCTAGGCAGTAATGAGAATTAGCTCTTTGTAAAGAACTTGAGAGATTTACAGTGCACCATAAGTGTTATGGCCTGAATTCCTGGTTACGTCCAGGCCCTTTTTCAATGCTTCAACATCCCTTTATACAGCCAATGATGTAAAGGTCCTTTATCTAAGTAACAGTTGGTCCCCACGTATCTGGGACACTCTGTTGTATCCCTGACACCTGTTATTGGAAACTATCATCATCGGGGATTTGGCTTTCTTCTGACGCAAGCATCCCTCAGCTCTCTGTGTTGGTGTGGCCCAATTACCAAATGTGGTCTCTTCCCACTGACATCTTTTCTGTGAGAAATACAGTAGCACAATCCATCTTCAGAGTCAAAGCCTATTAAATGAAAATGTCTCAAGCTCCCAATCATGGGCTTGAAAACGTTCCGCTCAGAGTGTCCATTTCCACCTCCTACTGTAAAAGCAGCATCATTTTTTTCCCAGTGACTAGATTTGCTGCCATGGTTACAGCTTCACACAGAGTAGGGTCACCTTCCCTTTCAAGAAAAATCAATGAAAGATTTCATTTTCACTAGCTCCGTTATTCCCTATACCAGTCACATTTTACACCAGTTTTTATTGCCTTAATGTTCCATTCTCTGAAATGAAGAAGTAAACGTGATGTCAACAAACAGTGGGACGGAGACAAGGGAAGCAGCTGTCACGTTGATAAATAGACACAAGCACTGATTTATTAAACAGCTCTGCACATTAATGAAACTTTCAAGCAACATTTCCTATTCTTCTCTTCCTTTCCCTTGCACTTGTAAGCTTGCAGCTATCATTGAGTTTAGTATTTCTAAGAGGAAGAGCTTTTTTGATAATTAAACTGGAAGTTTTTCTACTAAGGCAAACCTTTCAAAATCTGTCACTGAAATCTACCTCTCATGTCTTTGACAGCTCTGTGCCTCCCACCACACTTAATTACAGAGGACAAATGTGCAAGCCCCAAACCTCTCTATCTTTTTCTAGCTCTTGTTACTGAAACATGTTTTCTAACACACCAAAATTGCCCACAAAAGTGACCATAAAACCAGTTTTTGTAGAACTTCCCTCTGATTCAGGGGAAAGAAGAGGGCAAAATGTGGAGGTGACTGAGAAGCCACGCTTTAAAGCCTGTTTGTGACTGCTATTAAGCTGAGGGTGGCATTAGGGACTTCCAACGCCCTCAAGACTATACTAGCTTTCTTTCACCTAAGAATTTATTAATGAAGTGGTATCCTTTCACTATAGGTCTCAGGTGGGTTTTTGTTACCTCAGCCACACAAAATGACAAAATGAATTAGGACCTGACTGCACTAAACTTAGTGACCCTATTCCCAAGGTGACATTTCTGAGTGAACCTTTGTATCATCAAGGCAGTCACCAACTGATGCACAAATGCTGCAGAGGAGATTGCTACCCTGGGACCGGCTGCAAGGTAGTGGACATTTTGGAAAACCTGTCTATTTTTAAGCATGTATCACAGGGAAGGTGCCACACAGGCACTAACAGATTCTTTCTGCAGCAGAACAGAGCGAGTAGGTCCCCTACATCAGCAGCACCATTCTGGGTCGAGGCAAAAAGGGATATGAAGAATGGCAGAACTGCTTGTAGGCATCGAAATGCCTGTGGACCCGGTGCCTATTTTGCCTTGCAGAAGTCCTGGAAAGCCACCGAGGGCATGTGCCACTTGCTGCCAAAGGGTAATGTAGGGTGGGAGGTATTGAAGGGGACAGGGGGAGGACAGGGAAAGGAGGAGGTGAAGAAGGAGAACGAGAGGGAACCCAAGACCCACCAGTTGCTGTTGACTCACCTCCTGATTGCCTAGCAGTGTCAGGAGAGGCAAAATGGTCTCTCCGCACCCTTCCCCCAGCACTGGATCCCATCTCTGTCCCTTCTGCTACCTTTGCCTCTCACATGAGCAATCAGATCTCTGCTTGCAATACTTCATGCTTGGGATTTCAAAATTTGGTTTTAGCCATGCTGCTGAGCAGCACTGAGTTAGTTCAGTGGGGAAAATTCACTCTGCAGGCCACTTCAGTTCATAACACCTCTGATGCAGCTGACAGCAAAATGCTACCTGTGAAGGCTTTATAACAGCTCTCCACTGACAGCTGCCAGCCCATTCGTCTTGGTTTAGCTGCCACATCTGCTTGACAGAAAAGAGTTGAGCAAATACCACTCTACTGCGGATTTAAAACATTTAAAAAGTCGAAAAACCCACAGTTTCTTAATACTGTAACCCCAAGTCAGGCAGCACTTTCGCCCCACAAGATACCTTCACAGGGGCAAGTGAAGAAACAAGTTAAACTTCCAGCTGTTTCGTTACTGAAACTGAAGGGTGCATTCCCTGAACTAAATGCTGGCATCTTCATTAGTCTTTTGTAGCTGAAGATGACCCTATACAGCACAATGCAGAGTGACTGTAGGTTGACTTTGAGATGAAAAAGAACCTATCATTCCCTCAGACTTGAAGAATCAGATGTTTTGATTGATCTTCCAGCAGACATTTTTTAAACACTGGGTTCAGCACTGGTTTGTCTTTAAAGAATGACATCAGGTGTGAGCCTGCCCCAATTTTTACCTCTGCAAAATCTGTATTCCACTTGGAAGACTACATTCTCCTATCTAACAAGCTGAACTCCCAGCATGAGCCCAGAAGGCAAATCTGGCTTTAAAGACAAGATGTTTCATTATGGCTTTTGCACGTAGCAAGAGGCATTCAAGATTGCAAAAAGTTATTTACGTTTTCTAACTGAAGACACTCCTCACTTATATTCCCTTTCAGCTTAAACCTTCCATACTTTGTCTCTGCCCAAGGTAACTCTGGTTTAAAAGTAAAGTCTTTCCTGACATTTTGCAGTTTGAGAAAGAAATCCAGGACAGCGTACGCTACTGCTAGTGCCAAAGAGAAAGCATTGACACGGATATAAATGCAGACAGGAATGGAGGTACTCAAATGAACTGGGAGCATTGCACGCAAAAGCTAAAAACCAAACATGCATCTTTCCTTGTGCGTTACAAACAGCGTATGCCAGGGAAGTGTTGCCATTGCCAGTTGCAGACCACACACTTTATAGTGTGTTTGCACAGCCTCACAAACGAGGCTTGTCAGGCTTGCTCTGTCTGAACTTATCTTGACCTACCTGCAGATTTGTTTTCACTTGGTCACTTGGATTTTTCCAATTACCAGGTCACTGTGGTTAATTTGGTTTACTTTTGCTTTTCTTTGCATGGCATAACCAAAGTTTTTATATTGATCATAGTTACAAGTAAAAAAGAATATTTTATGTAGAATGAGGTATTTATGACTCTAACATAATGATCTAGCATAGAGAAATACAGGTCCAATATGACAGGAGAGGACTTGAGGAACGGTAACACCAGATGCAGTGCAGAGGAATGCAGACATGGGATGAGAAGAGACAGGACACAGGCTGGCACGGGAGACCCTGCAGCTATAAGCAACTCACCAGTATTCACTTAAAGAAATGCAGACCTGGAACTGGACAAAATTTGGTTTAGGGGTAGCAAAGGGATCTGAGATCCTTCAGATCTCAGACACTGCAGGCTCAATCATGCAAATGTATTACTTCATTCACAGGCAACCCCACAGGCCCAAGATGCCTTTGCACAAAACCGCTGATTTCTTGATAGGAAGAAAAACACCAAACAACCCAAACTTTGCCATGTTCATTAATGGCTAAGTATTGTGACAAGGAAAGGAAAGGAAAGGAAAGGAAAGGAAAGGCCCATGTGCAGAGCCAGAAGCTAACACGGAGCACTGATAGCTTAGCTTTTCCTTGTGGGTGAATTACACACACGCTAAGGATGCTTAGAGACCCAGACAGACGGACACCTGTTGACACTTCCAGTTTTTCTTCTGTCTCCTGTGTCATCATAGTCTGGCACCAATTTAGCGTTTCCAAGTGAGATTGTTGCATCAAAATTAGGTCTGGGGTTGCCCTGTGGCCAGATCTGCTGAGCACTGGAGGATACAGGAAAGGGCAGCCCTGCTTCTCCTTAATGTTAATGCAAAATGATACCAGCATGGGTCTGAGCTTGCTGTTACAGATGGCTTTGAGGACTTTAATCTTAGATTAATTTGTCCTACTGAGAGGGTTGCAGACAGCTCACAGTATTTCATACAGCTGTCTCTTGTTTGGTTTCATTGTTATTGTGTTTAAAGCCTCAAAATACATGTCTTCCTTTGTCTGCATTGTAGTTTTTCTGCCCTCGGATTCCAGTGCTCCTTTGCGATAAACAACCATCCTTAAGCATTAATATGAAACTCATACTAACCGCTTCTCAGTGCTCATGAAAACCAAAGGAAGTAGGAGAAGTGGAGCTGTGTTTCAGTTGCTTGATACGTCATAAGGCCCTGATTTACCACCTAATTACCACTAACAGAAAATGGCAGTTGCTGGGAATGAAAAGCCCGTGGACCTTGACAGCATATGCACAATGCTGTTTATAGACAACAGCTACATAATAGCTGACCTTGAGGAGCTCTGCTGGGTCTGCAGCTTAGCTTCTCTCCTAATGCTTCCCGTAAACAACAGCAGCTGTCAAAACCAATGCGAAGAGAGGGAGGAGGAATGGTATAACTTCATTTAAAAAAAAAAACAAACCAAATCCACAGACAGTCATGGCAATTTAATCTGTTAAACAATCGTGTTTAACTCTGAAGAGCACTGCCAACACCCATCTCCCACTGACTTTAACCTCTTCTGTGGTGAGCAAGCACTGCTGATATCAACCAATTGACCTCTGAGATGTATTTGCCTCTGACTCAGCAAACTCAACTGTAACAACTAATTGTCATTCAGCCCACGTTAAATAGTTTCTTATTTCTTTTTGGTACAGATTTCAGGGGTTTGTGAGTGACATCTCTGGCAAATCAGCAGCTAAAACACAGCTTCTGTATATCATCAACAAAGAAGCTACACTATCAGCAGCTATCCTATTTTCAGAAGGATAGCCTGAGGGAGGAGAAGACAGCTATTTCTATGGGTAGCAGATTTCTGCCAGATTCTTTAAGCTTCCTCTGCTCTCACCTCCTGTCCAGCTCTCTGCCATCGATCTGCCTCCCCAGTTCCTGTGGACCGTGTCCCTTTATTGCTGTGTCCCTTCTGCCCTGCCATAGCTACGGCTCTGATGCTTCATAATTCATTGCCAACCAGTGACCTCACCCAGGCCAAAAGCTTTTTTACAGCCACAAACGGATTTTGCTCTCTCATCCTACTTTCCCTGAGTGTTGCTTCATCCAAGTGCTTGCAACACACTGTTTGAAGCTACACTTATTTTCCTGCTTAACTATATGCTTGCTTATCCACCCTGCATGGGCTGAAGGACTGCTCCTAGCATTGCCAACAAGGCATTCCGTGATGGATTCACATCCATGAACAAGAAATGGTATTTTATTACCCAAGGTCAGTCTTAAGCCATCTGAACAGCCTCTATGGGGATCTGTCTTGTCCATTTGGAGATATGACTCTATGTGCCAAAATTTCCTTCAGCTAGATTTCTTGGATGATGAATGCTAGTGCTAATGCTGTTCCTTTCCATATGAGGCATCATGGTTTGCAAGATAAGCTGTCAAATACTGAGGGTCAATAATAACCAGGATGGGCACAATATGAAAACAAACCAAAAAGTTAATCCCCAAAGATTGTTCTCTTGCTAATAATTTTCCAAATCTTACTGCTGTTAGGGGTGCAGCATAATACCGAGAGCCAAGTGTGAGATGACTGTAAGGAAGTCTGACAGATGATGAAGTCTCACTAAGACAACAAGCTGGGAAGGCACTCAACCCCTGCGCTCTGTTTTCACAAAATTAAGGGAGTGTCTGTCTCCAAGACAGACAAAGCTAGCTTTTATCTGTTCAGCATTTTAAAGGTTTGAACTTCTGAAAATGATTTATTTTTTGCTGCGTTATGGAAAAAGATAGCTACGATGTCTACCAGTGTCCCCTGAAACTAAGCGATTAGCTGATAAAAAGAAATGTCTAGCATTGCTATTACTGCTAACAGCTGTATTTGAAAGGGATTCTTATATCAACTCGGTGGTTGATCAAGACATGGAAAAATGTCTGCTAAATCATTATGCCTTGTGATCTTCATGTTTGCTAGGACAGTGGGAGTAAAAACACATTTTAGGATATTTAATCCATATTACAGTCATAACATTGTTGCTCATTCTTGTGACAACCACTGAAAGGCAGTGACCTGGGAAATTTGTAGTTAGCATTTTATGACCTTTATTTCAACAGCCTTTTAAAATGAAGATTAAAAAAGTAATTAGGCACTGGAATTAAATGTAACTTTCAAATGTTCTTGAATCCCAAAATAGCTGCTAAGGAAAGCAGTGTTGAAGTTTGGGATTGCAAGTTATTTAATGAAAGACAATTACTTTCACCATCAGAAAAATCACCCCCCTGTGGCTCTCTGTGCAGGAACTGCTTTCTTCTCCTTCCCTCTTAGCAGCAGTAAATATTTTTTCTTCCCTGGCAAGAAAAGTTGTTCAAATCTCTGTTGGAGGGATCGTCTTTTCAAGAGTAGGAGAGTTCACAGAGCACTAAACTACAGGAAAACAATCCTTCTGCTGCCACAGACTTTCCTGTGGGGCCTGTCTTCAGCTTGGTTACTTGTATGAGGTATAGTACTGCCCCACTGTAGAGAAACGTGAGGATAATCTGGCATGATCAGGCAGTACAGTGATGGAGGAGCTGTATGGAGATACCCACTGTTTCAGGATGCAAAGTAGATTCTACTGGAGAAGCTTTATGTTGGGGTCCCTTTTGCCTTGTATCTCACGCAATTAGTTTCCCCAGAATGCTAAATACATGCAAATCCCTGCAATCTTGATTTGGCAGCATTTTGCATCTCTTTTCCACTGGTTGCCAACAAAGTGATAAAAACAAGTTGAAAAGTATTTTACATTCAGAACACTGCCACAAGTATGAAGGAACGAACAGCATTAGACTTTAAAGATTCTCAGTGTCATGGTTTACCCCCAGCCAGCAACTAAGCACCACGCAGCCGCTCACTCACTCCCCCCCATCCAGTGGGATGGGGGAGAAAATCAGGAAAAGAAGTAAAACTCCTGGGTTGAGATAAGAATGGTTTAATAGAACAGAAAAGAAGAAACTAATAATGATAATGATAACACTAATAAAATGACAACAGTAGTAATAAAAGGATTGGAATGTACAAATGATGCGCAGGGCAATTGCTCACCACCCGCCGACCGACACCCAGCCAGTCCCCGAGCGGCGATTCCCTGCCCCCACTCCCCCCAGTTCCTAAACTAGATGGGACGTCCCATGGTATGGAATACACTGTTGGCCAGTTTGGGTCAGGTGCCCCGGCTGGGCATGAGAAGCTGAAAAATCCTTGACTCTAGTCTAAACACTACTGAGCAACAACTGAAAACATCAGTGTTATCAACATTCTTCACATACTGATCTCAAAACACAGCACTGTACCAGCTACTAGGAAGACAGTTAACTCTATCCCAGCTGAAACCAGGACACTCAGGAACAGTAAATTTGTCAATTGATGGTGCTTCACTCTTTGTGGAGAAGTCAAAATTGTCTTTTTCAGGCTAATGATCTGTTCCTAAGGACAGCTATTTTGGTTAGAACATGGTTTTCAGGAGTAATAGTCTCAACAGTTTCCTTCCATCTCTTCTGCTACTTTTATAGTAGCATTAACTATCTCTGGTTGGAGCCCATAATACTTCAGCAGCTGCTCACTTTGAAATGACAAAAAAACCCTACAGACTTGGGATGGCATAAACATGTTTAAAGAATTTTTATTTATAGAAAAGACTGAAAGACCTTTGTTTGTCTCATTCTTCCCAAGCAGTGCTAGCCAAAAATATTTCAATGCAATGCTTTTCAGTCAGAAAACACTTTTCCAAGGAAATTATGCTGTTTAGTGGAATTGCGTTCATTAGTGTCAAACTCATATGAGAAATTAGCAATGATCATTACACACAGAGTACAGTCCACACAACAGCTTGCCTCAAACTGCCAGCCACCTGACATAATCATAAAAAACTGGGCCAGATCATGCATCTGGATAAAGCATTATTATATCTGACAGCCTGGATGCTACGTTATTAGCTGCCAGGGAACTATGCTGTCCAGGTGAAGTTCATAGTATTCTGTGGGAGGAAGGGAGGAAAGAAACAGGAACCCTCAACAAAACTCATTTACAAAGTGAAGTGAAGTTAAAAAGCCAAGAGGGGGAAGATTCAAGGCCACATTCAGACACCCATATTTGGCCATATAAAATTTAGATGCTTGGGTATGAACTAAATGTATAGGTTTCCACTGTAGTCAGGGGAGATCTAAGCCTCCGTACTTTTGCACCCATGTAGGTGCCTGTTGCCACCTGAGATGCCCTAGGGTATCCAAGATATCGAGAGGTGGCTGCTAAATTTGATATAGGACTGACAGGAGACCTGCACCCTTGTGGAACAGCAACTCGAGGCCATGCAGTTGTGGTGAGCAGGCATCAACGTCAATACAGTTTTCAGTCGATACAGGCAGTGGAATCCACAGAACTTGGCATTTAATCAAACGCATGTATCTACTTCAAGATAAGCTGAATAACTCTCTAGACTCCAAAAACCATGAAGCATCCTCTTTAAGTTAGGGTAGGTCCATGCACACACATAGCTATCCACTTACGGATGGCCAAGGCATGTTGCTGTTTTAAGAAGCATTCCTCTTTCAGAAATGTGCAACTCTTCACTCAGCATTACACATGTGTGGCTGGAGGAATGGATACCCATTTTGGCAAGGGTCTTCTGCACCTCATCTTTTTCAGCACTCCCCAGGCAGTAAGTTCTCTGCCATGAGGTACAAGATCTGAGCACCCAGTCACCTGGAGATATAAAAATGCTGTTACGCTCTTTATAGCAACAATGTCTTTGAGGCATGGTGTCGAGATAGGCCCCCAAGCTATTCTTGTTCTTCATTTTTACATAATCCCATAGCTATGGCTCTTGATTTTGGTGAAGAAACTGAGGATAGATGGGTCTATTTTCACTCTTACACTTCAAAAGGTTGTAAGATCCAAAAACCCTCTACAAACTCACATGTAATCCCATCAACATTGCTGTCCACAAAATAATCCAGACTTGCAACCATGGAGCTCCTGCATACCAGTGTTCAAACACATACCTTCAGGGATACTGAAGGCTAGGAAGAGTTAATGATTCCTTCTCTGCTCTCGCTTTCTGTGAGCAGCTTCATATAACAGCAAAGACATGCTTCTTCCAGCTTGTAACTGATGATACTTACTCCAGACAGTCCATCCCTAGGGGTCAGTGAGATACTGGTTTTCACACTCCCTGGCCAGTGTTTCAGGACCAGCTGCACTGACTCCTCGTTCACTGACTACTCACAAAGAAAAAGCTGTCCCCTTGGCTCCTCAGCCCCACAAGCCCAGGTCTTAGTGACTCTTTTCCTTTCAACCTGCACCAAAGCGGCTATGTCTAGCCTAACTCTCCTTTGCCAAAGACCCTAAGTATCTCACGTCTGCTCCATCTTCCCCATGCTATTCTGCAGTGGTTGTGGAACACTGGTTTGGTTGGCCATTACCTAACCAGCAGGCTGGCTCCTTTCAGTCATTTCCATGGTTTTTACCTCATTTCACTCTCTCCACGTTTTAGTGAAATGTTCAAATCATTACTTTAACTTTCTAAGACAAGAGGATGAACATTCATTCAACAACCTGAATTGTGTCTCACAGGTGATTGACTAAGGGCAGCTATGAAATAGGTACTTGGTAATCTCAGCACAAATGTATTTTTTTATATATATATCTACACACAGACACACACACACACCAACCCAAATAACAAGGCAGAAAAGAGTAGAGATGAACTAGAAGCAGTTCATCATTTTATCCTGCAGTACTTCTGGTACAATGAGAAGATAAATATGGAGGAAAATGTAGCCTGCATGTTATCTGCATCTATACCACCTCTATCTACCCATTTTTCTGGAACAGAACAGAGAAGAGTCTACAGAGATCAGTGCAAAACCTGAACTCAGTGCATGGTTACTGCATTTTGGACAGTCATGCTACATACATAATACTAAAATATCTTTCTGTAGTGTGTTGCAGAATGTGCCTTTAAATCCCAGCTGTGATGGCCAGGGCCTATCCTGTAGAAAGGGTGACTGGTTTACTTGGCAAAGTCACAATCTTCTCTTTTCAGCTACTTCAGAGAAAGCTCTGAAACCTGTTAACAACCACTACAGACCCTGGCTCTCTAGTCTTTGTTTGTGCTGTACCACAGAGATCACATTTGCAACTGAGGAATCAGCAGCACATTGTGCTGATATTATGGTGGATGTAATTTTAGAGAGGATTAGGGTTTTGGTGGCTTTTTTTGTTTGTTTGGGATTTTTGTGGGTTGTTGTTTGTTTGGTTGTTTTTTTAAGAATGACATTGTAGAGACAAAGTAAGCCAATACTTCTGTTTAATAATATTGTTAATTTACAAGAATCCTGTGTAGAAGATCATTACCTGAGTCTTCAGGTGGGAACTAACTGTCACCAGAGCAATGCAGGTTTTTGCTGCCAGACTCCTGGGAAACAACAGATTGAGTAAAATCATTGTCTGTACCACACAGGTTTGCCTGAAAAACAACGTAACATTACTCAAATCAGGGAGTGCAACAAACTGTTTCTATCTATCTAGCAGATCTGTCAGAAAAAATATTGCTGTTATTTTTAGGACTTCCAGACATGCAGTGGAAAGGAGCATCATTATGGACCTACATTGAAGCCCCCAAGACAAAAGACTTTTGCTCACATGGCCATATCTTTTCCAAGGCCATTTACAGTAGCAATGAGATAACTGAGCTACAAAGACATACATGGAATAGGAAAAAAATAAAGCCAAAACCTAACTAAAGTACTAGCATAGAGTTTTACAGGAGTGTGAAACTGCTGTGAAAGATTTCCATGTTTACACAGCAAATTGAAGTACAGTCCAAGAAGCATGTACTGCATTGAATCCATTAGGGATGTTGTAAAAAGTTTACCTGCCTTTATGAATTATTAATTTTAACTGGGACAGAAAGTGACCCAGTGGAGAAGGGGAAGCAGGAGAAGCATGTGCTTCTACCAGGTGGGAAGGGAATAGGGAAAACAGGTTGCAGCAGTGATATCGCTTCCTGGCCTCCCCATCCCACCAGTATTTTCCCCTCTCTCAGCATATTTTTCAGACCTTTGATGTATATTCTTCAGCTTGAGAAAATATTAACAATCCTTGTGCTTAATTTTAAGCAAGTCAGATTTGGGAAAGGCATTATTAAGTCTCATTATGACTTGACCAAAATTTAGCCACATTTAAGAACTTTGGACTGATAATACAACCTGTAAGAAAAAACTAGCAGGTTTTAAAATTAAAACATGCTCCTCTCTCCCTTAGAAGGGAAAAATGCAATGAGGAGATAACGCTCCAATATTATCTAAACTGGGGTGTGGAAGAGCCAGAAGAGACCTGTTTCAGAAAGGATATAAAGACAGCTTTAGGCAGACTGGGAAAGAACAAGAATAAGCCAGAAAACACAGGAAAACTATTTCTAGGCAACACAAATTTACAGTTGACTAAAGCAACTAATGTTTGGACCTGTGAAAGAACAGCAGCTCTCCTTGGATTCACATTGACACCAAGACAGACACTGGGAGCCTCTATCATGACACAGGAAGCCCTGCAGATCACATATATCCTTGATCACAGACGCTAAATGGCTTCAAAATCAAGGGAAAAGGGTCACAAACACTAGGAAATAGACTGACATGGTTTGGTGAAAAATACTTATGTTCTTCAGACTTGTACTGTTCTGAAATGAGTGGAGTTCCTAATTTAGTGGCACATTTACTTATTAAGAAAGCAAAATAACTACCTTAACTGAACAGGGAATATCTGCCAGTAAGAGGAAGAACGTTCACTTCCAAGTAGTATAATGCTGTAGCACAAAAGATCTCTTGAAGCTGTATTTGCAATTAAAAATCTCTTAGAATAAGTCTGTGTCCTTCAGTTGAGTCCACATATAATACAAGTGGAATAGTTTTAGCTTCCCACGAGGAATTGTAAGTCTGACATAATCACAATTCAGCATGTGTCTACTGCCAACATCTGAGGCAATTCCAGACACAGTCACTTCAATAGACTGGCAAAGAACAACCAGGAGAGCAGCTTTCCAGTTTTGGGGAAGTCTAGCAATGGTGAGGTACAGTATAATTAAAACTAGAAACAGCAACAAATAAAATTCTGTTAAGTAAAGACCATCTCTTCTCTGTGCATGTTACATTAGACTGTCCCTGGTTATAAGTCTTCTTTCCCATGAAAGTAACTCAACTCTCCTTTCCTCAGTCACAGCAGAATGCTGCTCCCATCTGCACAGAGCACTCTATACCCAGGTATGATGCTTGGACAGTTTGTACCCTTGTGAGATCTGCTGCATTTTATACAAATCAAGCATTGTCCTTGGTACTCTGGAACACGATGGACCTCTTCTCCTATCTTGTTTCATTTGTAGAGAAAGCACTAAGCATGTAATTGTCACCTCTAGGAAGGACAGTTTAAGAGATGAGCTACTGCAAAATGTAGCAAAGCCTGAAGAATTCTCAATCCGTAAGCATTCATGCAAGCTCACTTAAAAAAAAATAACAAAACAAACAAAACCAACAACCAAACCACCCAAAACCCAACCACATAACAAACAAAGAACAAAAAAATAACTCCCATAAAACCCCAGCAATAAAAATACAGTAGTCATGGTTGGCTTGATAACCCAACGGCTCCCTCTGCAGGGTGACACCTTATTTGGATAAAAAATTATCTTGCTATGTAATTGATGCACATCTCAAGCTGTTGCCAATGAAAGTTGACATGTTCTTAGGACCAATGAATCCCTTCAGATGGTTCAGATATAACCATGTATTATGTGCAAAATAAATGTATGGATATATTAGACTTAAAATACATGCCAATGCTGTCTCACTTTACAACATTCTCTTTAAAATGTCTGTAGATACCAATCCAGTCCCCTTCCCCACTGCCAAGTTGATGATGTCTTTACAAACCTCCTTGCAATAAGGTAGAGATCTCAAGTATGTTGTGCTTCCCTCTTTACTCACCAGAACCCACACATTTGAGCCTTTCTGTTAGAAAAGCACACAGCCTTGATGAAAGAACATTATAACTGTTTGAAAAACAGAAAAAATAGGAACATGGAAGGATCTTCACTCAGAAAAAGCAATGCTTTGTTAGTCTAAAAATTAAATTTCAAAGAATAAATGCCTACATAAAGAAAGGAAGACATAGTTACCAAATTTTCCTATATTTGACATTTTAGACAATGTCTGTTGTTCTTCATTATCTTTCTGAGGAAGACATGATCATTTATATGCCTCTTTGTAGTGTTTCAAGGACCAGTTATTAGGAGATGACATTCAAAAGGTAAGACTTGGGACATACTGTTCCTGGGAAATATTCTGTCTGCTTCAGGCAACAACATGTCCATTTCTAATCACTGATTTCTCATTTTGCCTTGGAAATTGGCAGCGTATGATCTCCTAAATTTCTTTTAAAAGCTGAGTGTCTTTTACAACAATACCCTGATCTGGATGCATAAAATGTAGTTAGAGAAAACTTAAAGTAAATATGATTACTATTCTATCACACATTATTGCAGAAATATGTACCAATAAACTATTTCAATACAATTACCAAAGCAAATGCTCCCCACTGTCAATACATTTCATAGCAGTCCTCTGGAAACCAGACACACTATTAACTTTAATAGAAGTAGCTTCAGGGCAGGAGACAGCCAGCTATATCTAAGCTTTTACTTAAAATTTTAAATACATCTAATATTTATGAGTTGGACTATTTTGTGTAGCCATAAATAGCTATGTTACTTGAACTATTTATTTACCAAGCATCTCTAGACACTGTTATATGCTCCTGAACATCCTAAGTGTGCACTAGTCATATGGCTACCATCATCTCCTCACCCTAGAAGAAACATCAGGCATTGTTCTAATATTTTTGAAAAGAAAAGAAAGTTTTCCTATACCTACACCTTTCTTTTCCCTCTCCTATCCCCTCATTTAGAAGCTTCCAGGCAACTGCAAAACTGAAAAGCACACATAGTTCTATGATTTGTAAAGTTTCATTGTTTTCTGATATAGCTTCAAAGAAAATGCTTAGTTTACTATCTCTACAAAGCCACAATTCATGATTAGTAGAAGCCATCATGTGAAACGGTGATGTAGACTGGTATTGTGGTGTACGTAGATGGTGTACTAACACTATCTACCCAAAAGATCTTTCAAGCTCAGTGCCGAAAAAGGGTTCAGAAATGGACGAAAATCATCTTCTACATTTTACCTCTAGGACAATAATGAGAATTCATGTTCAACACCCCATCAAGCATACTTTAAGCTCTCCTCAGACCCAACTGGCAGACATGTCACTGAAAGGGTGCTAAAATAAATGTGTATTTGGCATAAGGAAAGAAAATACTGCCCAGTTGTGTAAGTGCCTCTTTCTGAAGACTTCAGCATGCCTTAGAAAAGAGTAATTGCAGATAGAATTTGCACAGACACTGTTCGAGATATCAGCCATGGCCCATCCCATATACTCAATACACACCCCACACCAGTACAGCAAACCAAATGAAAGGCACAGTATATTGAGGGCATGTTGATGCAGGTCAATTAGGCAAACGATGAAGACAATGGGATACATGAAGATGAAGAGTATTTTCTCATTGCTGTCTCAGATCACAGAGACATTCATCATAGAAACACAATCCCAGTTTAGCTATACCTGGAAGCTCACTAATGTAATAGCGATTTGGTTAATATAAAGAAAAGGGTGGCAGCAAGCCTATTAAGTAGGGTTTAATAATTCTACACTATAACCTGGCCTCAGTCTCAATCATCTCTAAAGATACACTGGTGAAAACTAGCATGGCTAACCAGTATGCATACACTTCATCCTCCCTCAGAGCAGACCTCAGGCTGCTTTGAGAAGTAAAGGGTGGAATTTAACCTTCACTTTGAGAAGGCAAAAAACGGATTTAGAAGCACTTTAATATGCTGCTCCAGCACCATCCCTTCACAATCTATATAACCAGCCTCCTATCTGGCTGCGTTCTCCAGAACGTGTAAAGACATAGGCTCCTCAAATCACCACTGCGACAGGCCAGATTTCCTGTTATTTACAGATATCGATTTCCTGTAATTTTTCAAAGGCAGGACTATATGCAATATAAACGAAATATAAGACATGAAACAGTGAATCTTCCCATATGCAGGGGAAACGTGTAATGAAAACAGGTTTTTAGGAGGCCAGGCTCATTCTGCTATCAGCAGGCACCGGGCTGAGCAAGCCACAAGAGGGAGCGCGAACACTGTTGAAAATGCAACAAAACGCGAGGCAGAAGCGCCAGGTCCAGGCAGCGTTGGATGCCAAGTCTGTTGCTAATATCCTGCATCCTAATTTGTACTGAAAATCAATTTCATTTCCTCTTCTGCTTTAATGCGTTACAAGTAATTTTTCAATACTAATCTGGTAAAGAGAGAGAGAGTGAGAAAGGTATTCATAATGTTCAGCTTGAGCTGGATAAATGAAATGCAGGGGCAGGTCAGAGCAGCAGGCAAAGTGGCCTTGGGCATCAGACAAGTGGGACTAAAAGGCTGCAGCGCTTGCCTGTGGCAGAAGAAAGGGAGATCAGCTGTGCATTTCTCCCTCCTGCTTTTGCTGCTATCAAGGGAAGGACTGGGGCATGTGCAAGTACCAGTCCAACTCAAAAGGAGCACCTACTGCCAACCTTTAACAGCAGCAAGAACAGGCATCCACACATGTTGGGACTGTTCCAGCTTCACCCCTCTCCTCCTCTTTTCCTTTATGAGAGACAGAAAAAAAAAAAAAAAATCCTTAACTGTGGTGAAATAGACTGACAAAAGAAATACCTGACAACAGACACTTTCAAACTGAGACGTTTATATGTAGGTCAAATAAGAGTTTGTGAAATATTCCACCATCAGAGTCAGATTTTTCTCATCTCTTATCTCTGAATATTATACAGTCAAGTTCCATTCTTGAGCTGAAGGTTGTTTAGATAAACCAAGGATAAATGTATTCTTAAAGGCTGTTCTTTCTGGATGGTTTAGCACAATATAGTGCTTGAATATCCATTTCAATTAGCTGTTGCAGTGTTCTAGCAGAAACAGCAGCAGGATACCACTGTTAGGCAAAGGACAGCAGCACAAAGGATAATGCCTGTGAATACTGATCTCCTGACTGATGTAATCATTGTGACAAAAGATAATGTCTTAGCAGTGTAACACCTGACTCTTCTGCATGAAGTCAGATACATTCATCGTAAATCTACCTTCTTTTAGAAGCTGAAAAAGGAGGAAGGTCACAAGGCTGTGGAGCAGATCTGCACCACACATCCTGCAGTTTCTTGCCTCCATGGGATCCAGGGCAGCAGCAGAAGCCCCTGCAGTGGCAGGTCAGTGGACACAGCTTCAGGACTCATGACTGCCTCAAAACACAGGATGAGGGGGGATCCTTTCCCCAGCATGAAGGGGATGCTGAAATGCCTCCCAACAGAGTCCCAACATACCAGCTGCCAGGAGGCAATTTAACCAAGGCTCCTGCATTTGCAGGTTACAAATTACATTCTAGCTAATTGTCATATGCATTTTTCCAGTAACGCATGAAATTAATGAAACATCACTAAGAGAAATGAATTGGCTCTGAGGCTATCACAGTACTCACCACACTTGCCACTTCCCTTTGCATGACAGGATCATGAGAGTTCTTACCAGCTAGTTTATTTAAAATATTAATGAATAATGTACCCTTCCCATCTCTTATTGTTTTGCCCTTGTAATGATTTTGTGTGGCAAGGTTTTGGTAGTGGGGGGGGTTACAGGGGTGGCTTCTGTAAGAAGCTGCTGGAAGCTTCCCCTGTGTCCGACAGAGCCCATACCAGCCGGCTCTAAGACGGACCCGCCACCGGCCAAGGCCGAGCCCATCAGCAATTGTGGTAACGCCTCTGTGATAACATTTTTAAGAAGGAAAAAAAGTTGGGACAGACAGAAAACGGCAGCTGGAGAGAGGAGTGAGAACATGTAAGAGACCCAACCCTGCAGACTCCAAGGTCAGTGCAGAAGGAGGGGAGGAGATGCTCCAGGCGCCGGAGCAGAGATTCCCCTGCAGCCTGTGGGGAAGACCATGGTGAGGCAGGCTGTCCCCCTGCAGCCCAGGGAGGTCCACGGTGGAGCAGATATCCACCTGCAGCCCGGGGAGGACCCCACGCCGGAGCAGGTGGGTTCCCGAAGGAGGCTGTGACCTCGTGGGAACCCTGCGCTGGAGCAGGCTCCTGGCAGGACCTGCAGATCTGTGGAGAGAGGAGCCCACGGAGCAGGTTTTCTGGCAGGACTTGTGACCCCGTGGGGGACCCACGCTGGAGCAGTCTGTGCCTGAAGGACTGCACACCATGGAAAGGACCCATGCTGGAGCAGTTCGTGAAGAACTGCAGCCCATGGGAAGGACCCACGTTGGAGAAGTTTGTGGAAGACTGTCTCCCGTGGGTGGGACCCCATGCTGGAGCAGGGGAAGAGTGTGATGAGCCCTCACCCTGAGAAGGTGAAGTAGCAGAAAATAACGTGTGATGACCGTAAACCCCATCCCCGTCCCTCTGTGCCGCTGGGGGGGCTTGGTGGAGAAATCCAGGAGTGAAGTTGTGCCCAGGAAGAAGGGAGGGGTGGAGGGAAGGTGTTCTGAGATTTCATTTTATTTCTCATTACCTTACTCTCGTTGATTTGTAATAAATTGAGTTAATTTTGCCCAAGCTGAGTCTGTTTTGCCCGTGACGGTAACTGGTGTGTGATCTCTCCTGTCCTTATCTCAGCCCGCAAGCTTTTTGTTATATTTTTCTCTCCCCTGTCCAGCTGAGGCTGGGGGAGTGATAGAACGGCTTTGGTGGGCACCTGGCATCCAGCCAGGGTCAACCCATCACAGCCCTTCACACTTTCTCTTCCTTTTTCTTAGGCTGCATTTCTGTTATTTTACAAACAGCTAATGGTCCAAATGGTAATGCTAATCATCTTCCTCTTCCATTCCCTGCAATGGGAGAGAAAGGTCCCGCATAAGTCTCCGCATCTCTGCTGTAATAAACTAGCCAGTTGCAACATCCCCAGAATAGACCAAAGACAGACTTGAAATCTTAAAAAAAAAAATCCAAAACAAAAACGAAACAAAAAAACAACCCCCCAAACCAAACAAATCTGTAAATAACCTGGTGATACTCAAAGACTGACTGTTAGAATACTTAAATTCTGTAGCAGGGTGTGAATTTTGGATCAGTGCTGCAGTTACCCACAGAAAACAGTTAAGCTTAAAAGATGAGCAAATAGGACTGCCACATGCTAACTTCACACAGCCACACTTACAAAGCTAGTGACACTTTACAGACTATAAGAACAAGTTACCTCAAGCAGTTCACAAAATTTATCATTTTAGGCCACCAATTTACACAATGTATCCAAGATAAATTTACAGCCATTTTCAGTGTTTAGTTTTCATATATTGTTACATAATTGTTCGGGTGCTATGTATTGTAGTGGTAAATATGTTGCACAACAGTTATTAAAAACTTATATACTGTTACTGGTAATTATTCACATTTTACCTTCATAAATCTGAACAGTAGATAGTTTCTCTTTACAGAGCCTATACTTGTTATTTACAAAGGTCAATTGGAATCCTGAAATGCTATTGTTTTCTCAGGGCCTAATACTACCCTTCAAGCTGTATCCAACAAGTGATGATACCAAACCATCTCCCTCTCAGTGGGGAAAAAAAACATTTCACCAAGAGCACATTGATATAAAGTTCATTTAATCACTCACTGAAGGCTCAACATACAAAAAACACTAAAATGCCAAACATTTTGTTAAAAGGATGGCATCATTACATGGAATGCTAATATACATCTTTCTCCCTTTGTAAATATAAATGTGCATAGATGTAGTGATCACTGGCTGAAAACGTAGTTCTTGACAGTGCAATGAACACGCTTTAGTAAGGGCAGATCTTTGACATGGTAAGACAACTTATCTATGCTTTTGTAGCAAAACAAAAAATAACAAATATGAAAGAAACAAAGACAAGTATTTATCATCTGTTTTCTCTCAGATTATATGATTTAATCTAGAAACCAGAGTGGACTCTGGATGCACTTTTAAACATGACACAGAGCCAGTTTACCAGTGCTAAAGCTCTAGAGGGGTGCACATGTAAGGAATTTGCCTCTTCAAAAGCATGGGCACAAGCACAAAGTCAGTCACTTGTTCCGAGTTGGTCACTCCCTACTCCCAGGAATTAGCTGAAAGCTTCTACAATTAGACCCTGATTTTTTCTATTTATTTCTGAAGTTTTATTCTTGACTGCAGGACCAATGGCTACAGTGCCAACAGTTATTCAGCATGTTTCCTTCATACCTCTCAGAAGATTTGTCCCCAGAGGAAACAAATAGTTTCCTAATTGCTTTTTTTACAACTTTTGCAGAGATGGAAAAGCTGCATGTTGCAGATCCACACTGCTCATTTAGCAGACTGAGGCAGAGAAATTATACTGGTGCAACAGATGTGGTAGAGAGCCAGCTGCCATAATTCAAAATTAGTTCTCTAACTTGCTCACCCAAAGCTGACAGGAAGCCATGTCTGGGGAAGAATCCTGTCACCACTTTGTACCAGCAAAACTTACAAAGATGAAGGGAAAAAAAACCCAAACTCTGTTCTGTTTACTGAGCTCCAAGACAGACAATCATTACTCACACTGCAACTTATGCAAAAATTACCTTGCTCTTTTCTAACTATTACTTTCACCAGAGTGCCAGAGCAGGCTCAGGATTAATAAGGATGATGTTCCTGGTCCATGTACAGAATAAATGGATGCAAGATAAAGATGCATAAAGCACACATCCTAACAAAAAAAAAATTCCAGTTCTCCCTTTTCACTGACCTTTTTTCATTGGTGCTTTGATTTGCATGATATTCTTCACTATGTAGCTTAGGGGTCCCACCAGGTAGCACCAAGAGAATGGCTTGCTGAATACACGGGGACAGCTTTATGGGGGCTTCTGGTTTAACCATAACCCCAGTCATTAACATCACTTTTCCCACCTCCCACCCTGCAAAGCACCAATTCAGACCAACTAAACTGCAGCCAGCTTCAAACATTCCTCCTTCTTCCCTGATTACTCTGTGCGCTGGGAATGCTGACAGTTCAGGGATCACAGAATAACTGAAGCTGGAAGGAACCTCAGGAAATCTCTAGTCTGACTTGTCACACTGCTTGGCTGCCCTTGGGGTGCAAAAGCTTTTCCTTATATCCCATCCAAATCTCTCGTTTCAGATCATGCTTGTTGTCTGTGATACCTCCATTATGAATCACCCTGAAGAACCTGGCTCCATCTTGTTGAAAACCTCCCCATCTCTACTGGAAGGCTGCTATTAGGTTCCCCTGAAGATGCTTCAGCTCCAAGCTGGTCACGCGCAGCTCCCCCAGCCTCTCCTCACAGGCCAAGTACTACCACCCCTGACAATCTTGGGGGGCTCCACTGAACTCACCCCAGTTTACAGATGCCTTCCTTGTACTGGGGTCCCAAAAACGGGATGCAGTATCTAGATGTGGTCTAATGAGGGATGAGTCGAGGGCATAATCACTTCAGACTACTGGCTCTGATCCTGTCAGTAGAGCCTGGGATGCTGGTGCCCTTCCTTGCTGCCAGGGCACACTGCAGGCTCATTCCCTGCTCACTGAACAACAGGGCTGCACATCCTTTTCCACAGAGCTGCATCCCAGGCAGCCAGGGCCCAGCCTGCCGTGCTGCAGCATTGTTTTCCTCCCCAAGAGCAGGACTTTGCACTTGCCCTTGCTGAACTTTGTAACATTTCTGTCAGTGCATTCCTCCAGCCTGACCAAGTTCTCCTAAACAGCAATCCTACAACATGCTTTAAGAAAATTCAGAGTAAAGACATCCACTAGCAATTTTGGCACAGATGCAGAGATTTCAGTACTGTGACCAAAACTGAACTGCCTGCAGAGCTTCAGATGCAGAATCCCTTCAGTATTTCACAGCTTAAGAATGTGGTTTCCTTTGGCAGCCCACGTACAGTGCCACTGAAACCGGTCTCCAACCTAAACCATCTACTGGCTGAGGTCCATCATGTTCTCACATCTCTCTAGCTCATCCCTATATTGGCTTTACTTGGATGACATTTACTTTTGTCCCATTGTGTTTACTGTTCTCATCTTTTTGCTGAGTGTCATCACTGGTGATAATAAAAATGATAGAGGAAGAGCTGAAAGTCACTTTCTTCTTTGGCCTGTCCCCTGCTTTCTGAGACACAACTATTGGTCGTATTGGTTTGTCATTCCCTGTTGCTGGTGTCTCTTTCACGGTCCTCTGGAATTTCATCAGGCGAAAGCACAGGAGTTGCAAAAGGCATCGTCGAAACTGCAAGAGAGAATAAATAGAATGAAGTTAAAATTTCTTAAGCGTTCACTATCATGTACGATCCAGTGAAGACAGCAGTATAGTAAATGACCAAAAATAACAGATTTCTGCATATCTCAACCTTGTTCCAGGTTAGTTTCAGTGCTGCAACAAACATGGTGGCTTTTTAGTGGGGACTTTTTTTCTCTACACCAAAGAGCTGACTAGGATCACCTAGCCAGTAGAGGTCACTGAAATGCAATTTAATATTTTGCCAGCAGGAAGATTTGCAGTCAACAATCTGCAAAGAACAAGAGGACTAGGCTCCAAAGTGTGCTATAGGTATTGTTCCCGTATTTGAAAATCACATTTGATCTAGCAGAGGAAGAATATCCTCAGGAACACTTCACAGGAGAATGGAGAGGGAAGGAACAAGGGGAGGAATGGGATACAGAGTGATATTTTCTTCTTTTTAAGTAACTCCGGGGTCTGGAATTTTAACAAAAGCATTGAAGGTGACAGATGTAAAATGAAATCTCAATAGTTGGTAATACAGAACTAAAATATTCCCATTGAATATGGAAGGAACAGAAGTCTATCAGCTAACTAGAAGCCACTTATGATACAGGAAGTCTGTTCTGCCTTGTGACTAAATAATGCAAGGTATTCAGTGAAAGCTCACATCAGTATATAGAATGATAATTCCAGTAGTAGCACTGTTTTAAATGCTCCAATTATGGTCTCCCCCTCACAAAGTAAAGCATTCAGGTATGGGGGTTAAAGGACACAGTCATTCAGTAGTTCCATGTATGCACACAGCTGAAGCTCAAATATGATCCTTTGGGGAAATTATCTGGTTTTACAAAAAATAAGTGGGCAGCTTCCTCTTCTTTTAATAACCCACAACAAGTCATGCCTGGAATGTATGAAGAGGACTTAAAAACCAAAAAACCCCACAACAACAAACAGGGTCAGGGGGAAACAACCCACCTTTTCTCTGAAAAAGGAGTAGAACATATTTCTCAACAGCTTTCCATTTAGCTGTGTTAAGGATTATTCTTTATTATCCCGCCTGGCAGGATAATAAAACTTTGTTTTTCCAGCTATTATGCAAGAAGCTCTCTGACATGCCAGTTTGGAACAAGGTTTTGTTATAGGAAATTAATCTGACACAGGGGAGGCAATAGGTCCTGTTGGGAAGGGGACCTAGAAAGTTACAAGATGATAGCGAAAGATAGTCTGGTGCAAGAGAATGATCGGGCCTTCAAGATTTCAGAGAATGTGGTACCTCTGAGTAGCACGGAAGTGAGAAATCACAAGCATGCCAGAACAGGACAGAGGAAGGATATTATAGAAGAACTGGATTTAGGACTCCTTCTGACAGCAAAATAATCTAGATGATATGCAAAAATATTATCATTTTTGTTTTAATCTGGAATTAGAGGTGAGTGAGAAATAATTCACAATGCATCTCCAATAAGCGTGTTCAGCTGATTTGTTCCTATCCCGGCTGTGACTTTGCTGGCATTGTGCCTGGTACCAGTTTGATTTGCTTCTGGGTTTCAGAACCTGAATACAAAATCTTTTTCAGATAAGCTACTCTGCCTGACATCTAGGTACAGTCAGCGCCACTGTATTAAAAACAAACAAACAAAAACACTCTGTTGAAAAATACTCTTTTTGAACATGATTGTTGTTAGGTCCCCATATCCAGGCCAGCTCTGGTATCGTGCAGCTGTGTAACCTTGGACCAGCCTGCTGTGAAACGAGCTGTGAGGGAAGAGCTGCAAGATGCCACGTTGGGGCCTCCTGTCTTCGTTCAGGAACAGCATTTAACTTCACCCTTGCCCTTGGTCCTGGCCTGAGCTGCAGTGCCTGCCTGATTGGACCCACTGACTTGTCTGCCTTGTCCCTACAGACTGCTGGCTGGCCCGGGCTGCTGCATGGCAATTGCAAACCAGTGTAGGAAATCACAGAAAATTCCATCTCTATAATGAGCTAAAAGGTAATGAAAACCCAGGGAAATCCTTCTGGCAATCATTCATGGGGTTTTTTTACTCTGTCGAGTGTTTCTGTTAAACTCCAGATATCTTTAACTGTACATAATCTTGGTTTCAGGAGTTTACAATAGGCATGTTACACTTCCAGCTAGTGTTCTGGGTTATAGTGAAGCTATTTTAATGTCTAAATAAATGCACCACACTGCTTAACTGCATTCAGTGGTTATCTTCACAGTACTGATGATTTACAGAAAAAATGTATAGTTTTCCAGTTTCCATGTATTTGGCATGCCACTGATAACTCCAAATACTTCCATTCTCTCTCCACTCTGTGAAGTGCTGAAATAAGCTAGTTACCACCACTAAATCAGCAGACTACTTTTCATAATGAAGATTACAAAAGCAGACAAAAATAAAAGCTTGTTTCACATAGATAAGTATGTCTTCTTAACAGTATATAATTTGTCTCCAAAGAACATTTCACTGTCATCCACATGAGATTCTGGCTCTGAATACAATGAAGCTCTGAGAAATGTTACTGGTCTAATGTTTGAAATACTACACTGAGTTGTTCAATCCTTGTGTTGCCATAACAGAAGAGTCAGAGGTAAGTTTTTTCTTCCTAAAATACAGACATCGGATATTCTGAATTTTCTCTGATGGAGTTCTGTTGTGGTAAGGGAGTGATTCAGGGGAGGCTTTCTAGTTGTAACCCATTTCATGGATAAACTGTCAAAAGCAGACACTTAAGTTTTGACACTCCTTCCCCTCCCTTTCATGTGAGTGCTCGTGTGTAAATTCAGACATTTAAAAATCCAATTTTTGATAAGGTAGCACTTTAAGCGCCATCAGGGATTTTAATTCTACTAGATCTTTACCATTTATCCTAGCTGTTCAAATTAAAAAAAAAAAAAAAAAAAGAAAAATCTAAGCTTTACAGATTAAAGTAAATCAGATCTAAACTCCACAACTGTGGTATTGGCTACTAATTATTCAAGTAAGAAAATCTGTAATTTACCTACCTTTCTACTCATGAAGATATAGATGACTGGATTATAAGCAGTGCTTGACTTGGCAAAGAAAGATGGGATGATAGCTACAGTTGGAGTTACAAGGTTGCTATAGCCATATGTTACCAGGAGGGAGACCACTGCATAGGGCATCCAACAAATAAGGAATGTGGAAATCATCAAGAAACACATTTTAGCCACCTTCTTTTCATATTTTAGAAGTTTGATCACTTGCACAGTCTGGAAATCTTCCACACAGCGAAGCTATAAAAGAAGAAGATAAAATGTAAAGTAAAATAGCTCTGTATTTTACTTGAAACTGAATAGTTCTACGTTTATTTATAAATAACTAATTCACCAATTTAGTTTTAGGCACAGACACTATACACCTTATCTTGTGAGCCACAATTCTTCTGGAAGTTTACATCATGCTTCCCAGACTTTTATTGCGTATATTAAGTGTAAAAACATAACCTGAGGAAAAATAGAATAGCAAATCTACTGGAAAGCAACAAATCCAGTGATAGAACAAAAGATGCTGCGCTTTTAATTTCTTGAAAACTAACTTGCCCTCATCCACTGACATAAGCAAGTTCAGATAAAGGACCACTAAATGTAAACTGACTAATTAAACAATACTGTAGATTTGTGTCATCAGCAATCTTTAGAGAGAAGAAAATTTCATAAAAAGATTTCTCTGTACTGCTCCGCCACTTAGTTTATTACCCTAAAATCATGAAATCTCTATTTAAAGCAGAATACTAGGCAGCAGGTTCTCAGTGCTATCTGAGTGAGTCATAAAATGAGATAAAGATGTGACATGTACATGAGCATTCTCCATAGCAGTTATCAGTTGTGCCAATACTGTTGGCCACAAAGTTGAATGGGTCCGGACTAATTACCCACAGAATATGAAACATTAACACTTCCTGACACTAAAGATCTGGACTGAATTAAAATGGGTTGCCTTAACATGGAAAACTGTTTTAAGAGGGCCTAATCTCCACTTGGAGGAAGAGTTTTACAGGGTTATCATCTCAAGAGTGGCAAGGAGGAGAGAGAGTTCTTTAATCAGGAGAGCTGCAGAGTTCTCTTTTTTTTCCCCTTTTTCACAGGAGGATCTTATGTGGATTAGGGAACGTGAGCAGTTCCCTAACCTGCCTCCCAGTAAAACTATACAACAAATACCTTAGTAGCTCTAGGTTGGTTCTCCTCCAACCCTACATCCTTTCTAGTGGTGCCTGACATGGATAAACATTATACATTCAAAAGTTTGAATAGGAAGTAAGAGTGTAAATTTAGGCTCCGATCCAAGTTTAATATACAGCAGCAACGTTATTCACTGAAAATACTACATTGAGAGAAGTCTTACCTGAACTTACTTACCATTCTTACTGCATATAGAATATGGCCATAGCAATAGGCCATGATCCCAACAGGTGCTACTAGACAGCCAAGGAAAAAAAGGAGCACAAAGGAGGTATCATTGGGGTCTTTTGACTTCCAGTCCACTGAGCAACCTAATCCATGAATTTCCAGTGTGTATCTGTTCCAGCCCAAAAGAGGTGCTCCAGTCCAGGCTAATGAGTATAGCCAGATGTATGTGATAGCCCGCCAAGACCAAGAGAAGTCAATCACTTTTGCATGGACTACTCGAATGTAGCGTTCATAGGCAAGAACAGTGAGAGTCATAATTGAAACAATTCCTGTAAGAAAAATAAAGAAAATCAATTAAATCATTTCACAAACATTGCAAATTGGACTGAAGTGCTCTTGATAAATGTTTCCTTTGCTAGCAGGTTAACTCAAAATTAGCTAGCTCATATTATGAATCTAACACCAATAAGCTTTTTGTGTGACAACTCATTACTCACTAACTTAAACAGTATCACTAACTTCAGAACTACTCAGAGTATGGTGCTGGCATGTGACCCATGATGTATAATGGTCAAGTAGGACAAGAAAAAAAGAGACCAAGCTAATACTTCTTCCTAAATGTTACTTCATGAAGAAATCATGCTCCAAGTTTTGGGTTTTTTTTCCTGGCAATTTTTGTGGGGTTTTTTGTTGTTGTTGGGTTGTTTGGGGGTTTTGGGGGGGGTGGGGGGTGGTTTGTGTAGTTTTTTGTTGTTGTTATTTGGGGTTTTTTGTTGGTTTGGTTTGGGGTGGGGGGTTGGTTTGTTTTTTTTAAGAAAAAGGTGCCATATAAAAATGAGATAATCAGCAATAACAAAGTCTGTTAGAAACCTAGGGAATTCAAAGTTGAGACTGAAGTCAAAGAAAGCCTTCAACAACTGAAAGCATATATATGCACTTTAGCGTCAGCAAAATGACTAGGAAAATTCCAGCCTAGTTCAAGATTTCCTGGAAGTCTTTGCATTCCAAAGAACAACCAGGAAAACAAAGCGTTACATTGCTGAAGGAGAAGACACTGGGTTGTTTTGAGTGTCCTTTCCTATCTTGCTGCTATCATAAAAATATCACAGTCTTCGTTTCAATTATTTGTGCACTGTCTTCCTTTTCTGTCCACCTCAACCCCACTACACACTTATTATTGTGTTATGACAGAAATCACAGATTATTTTCAGTTCTCAGCATTACCCTATACAGACACTTTTATAATTTAATGAATTCAAGGCAATTCTGTCTTGATTAGGATATAAGGATTTCTGTTTCAATGATCTGTGAAATTTGATGATCAAAAACCAAATTGCCCATCAGGCACGCTTCAGTGTCCTGAATTCTGTTACGATTCAGTCATCAAGCTCATATACACAACCTCTTAAGCAACAAAAGGGTGTATTTCACAGCACTCTGTGGTTATACAAATATGTGTCTAAATTTGTGTACGTTTTATGTAATGTGAAGCACAAGTATTTTGTCATGCATACACACAGCATTTCATTTTTTCAAGTACATTCATATCTGTCATAACATGCATTTATATAGTTGTGAAGAGGTTAAACACGCAGATTTCACTGCCAAAGAGAGAAAAAACATTATATCCAACAGAAGCCTTCAAAGGATATCACAGATATCTGATCTCACTTTGAGAAAAGGATAAGCATTTAAGGAAGACAAATTAACAATAGCACACTCAAGCACCAGCAACATGGATTTTAGGAAGGCAACTAAGAATAACAAAATCTAGAGCAACACATAGCCTCTGTGTCAAGGCATTCAACAGCAAAACCAGCATATTATTAACTGAGTACCTCACAGTAGGATGCTTTAAGATCTTTAAGAAAGTTATTTTATCCTACAAGTATTAGAGGATCCCTTTTTACAGGTGATGAGTTTAGAAAGCTTTCTTGATCAACAAGAAGGATTTCCCACTCTAAAGGAAAATGTGCCACATTGTTGTCATGGCTTTCTTCAAAATGAAACAATGAATTTTTTAAAATTGTTTTTAGCATGTACGTTTTTTGCCAGCGTTATCTTTAAACCTTCATCACAAAGAGATGTAGATATTGCTGGGCATGCAGAAGGCAAGGCATAGTACTTTCATAGTTAGTTTTACATAGATTTGTGGGTTTTTTTCCTTGTATAAGTCCTTGCTATAGAATTTTATTTCATGGTTTGAAAGAGAAATTGGACTAGCAAACATGGACTAGGGGGTTTCCAAAAGACTTAAGGTTTGATTGGTTGATGGTTGTTTTTTGGTTTTTGGGGTTTTTTTAAATGAAGTTAATAGGAAGTCCTTCATGCCCTTTTTCAGGACCTAACATGCTGAGAATACATTGAACAATGTGGACTAAGCAAGACCTTTGCAGGAATTAGAAAATAATTGCAGAATTATACAGGTACTATTCTACACTTACACTAGTGCAGGTAAATGCTTTATACAATCAAATGCAGTCTACTTCCTGAACAGAAGGTAAGGCAAGAAGTTCACCTCCCACTTCTCTGTGCCCAAAGATTAGGAATTACAAAATTTTACCCACGGGTTATTAAAATCATCAGACATGCTTATGGAGGATAATTCACTTCACTCAACTGTAGGCTCAGTTTGCTTACATAGTGCACTGAGGCTTTGCAATCAGTAGAGAGAAAGAACAGCTCTTCAGGGTGGTGAGTCAGAATTCCTAAGTTAACCTCCTGCTCTTTACAACTTTCCTTCTCCCTACAATGGTATTCAATGGCTAATGTCCCTGTGCACTCTTAATATTTCCCTATCGATTTTTATATTGAGTACTGAATTCTGGCCATGACAAAGTAATCAAAAGCACATACACTTGGTTGAAAGTATAGTTGTTCAGAAGCAATAATTTACTGACTCCTTGACATTCTCATGGAAGTCACTGGAAGCTCAATATCTCTAAAAATTGGTACTTACACATAGATCTTTGAACAGTTTTAGATCAAGCCCCCTTCAGTCTGAAACCAGTGCTCTTTAAAGGGATACTTGAGTTTTCTACCTGAACCATAAAAGGGACCTTGACCTTGGTCAGCCCATTGGGCAGTATGTACTGAAATGCAAACCCCTGTTCTCTTGGTATTCAAGAAGTGTCTGGTAGCATGCAGGCATGAGGCAAGAAATGCAGGTCACAGCATATTACAGTAAATTCCAATTTGATGCAGGAGCTCTACTGTAACAAGGTCAGAGCTGTAAGAGTAGAGGTTGAAGTAGTTAACCATAAAAATAGAAACTGGAAACAAAATGCCTTTGCAGGATAAGACAAAATATAAGAAATTTTGTCAAAAAAAGCGCCTCTTATCTGCTGTGAAGCAATGGCTGCCTGTTTATTTGTGGTAGATGGCATGCAGAAATACCTGTAAGAACAGGAATACCGAGATCTGTCCTAAGGAGATGAGTTTTAAAATGTGTATTAGAAAGATGAAGTCCATAACTAGGGGAAAAAAAATGCATTAATTCTGGTAGAGGGTGCTGTAGATAATGCTGTTTAAGAATCACTTTGGTTTTGTCATTTTTGTTACTTCTACAGTGGACTACATGACAGAGGAATTCATAAGAAAACAAAATTTCAGTGTGTTCAATGGGTAGAAGCTATCTTGAGAGCGTGCATCACACCTAAACAAACATGGTTTTAAATGGGCAGATAAGTACCTTTTAACTCTCAGGTGAGGGATTACCAATAAACTACTTTTACTGAATGAGTGGAATTGAACTACAGGCAGCATTTCTCAGCATTCAGACATTGCTGAGTGGAACAGAAATAGCTAGAGGAACAACTTCTGAGTAGCATCACCAGCATTTCAGAAACTAATTAGTGTCACAGGAATCTCTAAGATTGCACTGCTTTTTTTTGTCCTCCCCTCCTTTAACGTTACAAAAAAAGTATGAAAAAAAGGTGTATGAAATACTACTATACTCCCACAGAATGCAAATAACTTTGTTAAAGTTGCAAATTTGATTGTCTATCTTTTTAATATAGAAATTCTAAAGTAACTCTCATGACTTAAGTTAAACACCCATTACTCCATAAGAATCTAGTAGTTGGTCTTTTTTAGAACTGTTTCCATATACTTGACATTAATCCCAGGCCTTGGGAACAAAAATCCAGGTTGATGCACACACAGACCCACTGTCTGTGAAGAAAGAGGTGGTATGTGAACTATTACAAGAGCTTGACCCCTATGAATCAATATGCTCTAACGTTATCCACCCAAGGGTGTAATGAGAGGTGGCTAACATCGTTGCAAGGCCACTCTCTATAATCGTTGAAGAGTTGTGGAGATTGGGGGATGTCCGAGAAGACTGGAAGAAGGCTAATGTCACCCCCATCTACAAGAAGGGCTTAAAGGATGGGAAATTATAGGCCCATCAGTCTTACTTCAGTCCCTGAGAATGTTGTGGAACGAATCCTCCTGGGGGCTATCACAAGTCAAATGAAGCACATAATTGGGAAAAGGCAGCACAGATGCACCAAGGGCAAATTGTGCCTGACAACCCTGATTGCCTTCTACAACAAAGTAACCTGCTCAGTTGATGTGGGGCAAGCAGTGGACATTGTCTACCTGGATTTCTCCCACAACTTTTGATATGGTTTCCCACAGCCTCCTCCTTGAGAAACTAATGCTTTACAGTCTAGGCAAGTAGTCTGTGTGGTGGGTGGGGAACTGGCTGATGGGACACACCCAGAGGGTGGTGGTAAATGGCTCCTTTTCAAACTGGCAACCTGTCACAAGTGGGGTCCTCCAGGGATTGATAGTGGGCCCAACACTGTTTAATATCTTCTTAAGTGATCTGGATGATGGGATCAAGTGTACCCTGATGAAGTTTGCCAATGATACCAAACCAAGTGGGGGAGTGGACACTTCAGAAAGGAGAGCCGTCCTGCAGGAAGACCTGGATGGACTGGAAGAGTGGGCTAACAAGAACCTTATGAAGTTCAACAAGGACAAGTGTCAGGTCTTACACCTGGGAAAACATAATCCAGGAGTGCAGCACAGGCTTGAATCTACCCAGCTGGGGAGCAGCTCTGTGGAAAAGGACCTGGGGGTCCTGGTGGACAACAAGCTAAATATGAGCAAACTGTGCTGCTGTGGCAAAGCAAGCCAAGAGGATGCTGGGTTGCATCAATAAGGGCATCACCAGCAGAGATAAAGAAGTCATTATACCACTCTACTCAGCTCTTGTCAGGCCACACCTGGAACACTGTGTTCAGTTTCGGTCCCTGCTATGCAAAAAAAAGATGTGGACAGGCTGGAGAGGGTCCAGAGAGAAGGGCCACAAAGATGATCAAAGGACTCGTAAGCCTGGCATATGAGGAAAGGCTGAGAGAACTGGGTTTGTTCAGCCTTGAGAAAAGAAGGCTTAGGGGAGACCATATCACCACATTCCAGTATTTAAAGGGTGGCTACAAAGAAGATGTAGACTCCCTTTTTACAAGGAATCACATGGAAAAGACAAGGGGTAATGGGTACAAGTTACTCCTGGGGAGATTCCAATTGGACACAAGCAGAGAGTTTTTCACAATGAGCACAATCAGCCATCGGAATAATCTCACCAGGGAAGTGGCGGATTCCCCAACATTGGACACTTAAGATTCAGCTAGACAGGGTGCTGGGCCATCTTGTCTAGACTGTGGTTTTGCCAAGAAAAGTTGGACCAGATGATACCTGAGGTCCCTTCCAATCTGGTAGTCTATGATTCTATGAATATCTTCATTAGTATATTGTATGATTTGATGCCTTTTTTCAAAAAGAAATAAAGCTTGCAAAAATCTGTACAAGATAAAACTTATCTTGATTTTACTGTATAAAGTCTGTGCAATTTGAAGGTTAAGCCTGTGATTTCAAGGTTTCAAATGTTATTACCACAAGTTGTTTAAGCCCTCAAAATACAAGCAGCTGCACAACTCTCAGTTATACTACAGACTGGGGAGCTCTTGCTTTTGATAGAAATAATGACTGTAATTCTTGGCAACATTTTTCCAGCTTGTAAAAGTTTCAACTATTTCTTTTTATACTTTAGAATTAGGAATAAAAAAATTCTCAACTGGTAGAATCTTTAAAACTCTCAAAATTACTTAGGAGTTTATGTTCCACTAAACGTCAGTGGAACCCAAGGTCCAGTTTTGCACTGGGGGGTGGTGGAGGTCCTCGGTTTTTAATAGGACTTCAGTACAGGCAAGGGCAAGACTAGAATAGAAAACAATTTTAATTTCCCCCACCCCCATTATGCATCTTTTCCATTCTGCATCAATATGCAACCAAAGCACATTTGATACTTCTAACAAAAACTTTGAGAAAGAAGCAGCACAGATCAGCTCGTGTAACTAGAATAGCCTCATGGATACACTGTTAAAGTATGAACTGACTTTCATATCTGCAAGTGATCTGCAGCAGTGACTGGAAACCTTATATGTTATTTGAGTCTCCCAACTATTGGGAATTTCAGCTGTTCTGTGTGCACACTTCGTGGCAACAAATTCCATTACGAAGCTGCAAAGCCATAAAAGCAGAAAATGCCCAAGGGTCTCGTACAACTCTAAGTAGCGAGAGCTGGAATATGCCTGCCACCTCCACAGATAATGATATGAACTAGTAACACTCACAGTAGCAAAAATCTTGAAAAAGTCTGTTCAAACTCAACATGCCACAGTCAGTGTGTAACATGCATTTTGACAGTCTGCAGGGTTTTTTTCTGTATGCTAATAGCACTGTCAAGTTCCAACCAGGTTTCTACACAAGACAAAAAAAATTAATGAGTTATTTACATCTTATTTGGGTAGTTACCTGTACCTCTGCTGCACTGATCCCAAGGATAGAAAATTTATTCTCAAATGAAGAAATTATAATTAAATGAGAAGTGCAGAAGGGAGAATTTATACATTTTGGTAGGTGAAATTAATTCAATTACAGATTAGCTCCGATGTCAAGGGATGGTTTCAAGCAGCATTTGTGACATATTGAACATCCTAGAGAGTACTGCTAGAATTTTACAGCTCTTTGTTATGATTAACAAATGGAAGAGTTGCATTTCCTTTTGAGATTATTTTAAGTTAGTTGCTTTTTTCTCCGTGGTAATGTAGGATTCTGTTAAATCTGCTCTATTAACCTATTAATGCCAAGAACAAGATAGCCAACAAATATGACAAATAAAGATGCAGCTACAGAATAATTGTTCAACCTACATATAAAGTCATAGCTTTCATGAAGTAAACCAGAGCTTTTCACAAGACCTATCTAGATGCACAGTTCAAAGGGTTCAGTAAGAAGTCATTCATTTTGAAGTCACTCACAAATGGATTTAAGTGCTCATTTCTTAAAGGGCCTGCTTCTAATAAATTCCTGCCCCAGCAGACTTATTTGCAGAGGTCTAGAAGTCAAATCTTTAATCAGACTTTCCATCTTTAAAGAAAATAGTTTCTGAATCAATAACTATCAAATAAGCTTGCAATGTACATGCTTATCAGTTTGCCCTTGAAGCTAAAGCTGTTATATCAAAATAATTTCCATAAAAGCTAATCCTCTAGATTGATGTGTTTTGTTCTGCAAGATAACTAGCAGAAGTGTAAAAGTGGTTTCAGATACACAGTTAAAACTTGAAACAAATAGATGAAAATTCACCTTTGTGTCATAGCTGCATTAGATATAGTGCATATTAGCTTGTTGCCCAGATTTTTCCCAGCAAATGTCAATGAAGCTATAGAGAAGGCTGAGTGAAGTTCATTATGGTCCACTGCAAAGAGTTCACGAGTGAATCCTGGAGTCTTCAAGCAAAAGCCATATTAAACATTAATGGAGCCTCTGTACATAAGGCCTTCATTCATTAATCACTTTGAATTTTAACCCAAAGCTTTCAGAATTATTTCATTCTAAAGATCTCCCTTTTCTATACTAGGCTCCACTTCAATATCTTTCAATCATCTTTCCACTGTTAGTGATTTCTTTTTTTAAAACATTGTTTCATCATAAAGTTTATCTTGCATCTGAACAGGTCACTCTTTATGGCCAGCTCACAGTTCTGTATCTTTGCCCAATATTAACACTAAATGCTTATGTCAGGAAGGATGGAGGTAATGGTTAGATAATCACAATTAAGGGGCTTAAATGCAGGATTGTGTACAAAGCAATACAAAAGCACTGGTCATTTACGGTTTGGCTGAACCTGTTAAGTCATCTCAATAAGACATACATCTGAAATACAATGCATGTGGTGGATCTGATGGGATATCTATGCTGGGCATTAAAGATTCTCTGCTTTTTCTGTGGTCATTAAGCCTTCTTGTCATAACCTATATTTAAAAACAATTAGGGGTAACATACAACTGTAGCCACCTTGATTTTCAAACACGATGCAAGCCTCTATAAAGACCATAATTTAGTTTGGATGATATTCATATTTAAATTAGAGGAAAAAGTGGTCTTACTTGCTATACCCTTCTTTTGTCTATTCACTGAACTTCTAGGCAAATTTGAGCAGTAGCAGTATGGTATTAATTTACCTACTTCCAGTCATAGTTGCATATTCAGATCAAAAATTACAAAAAAACTTGAAAGTTTGGTTCTACTGTAAAAAATAATAAATTCCCAATGCTGACCCAAGTTAGCTAATTCAGGTTAGAACAGAAGTAAAAACATTTTAATTTGCATTAGCAATTGGAATTCCACACTATAGATAAGTGTTGAAAACAACTTACAAAAATGAAAAATATAACCTTCCTGTTACAAATTTCATGGAGAAAAATACAGATTTATTCCCCCCCCCCGGTATGGCTTAATTCTTAACATTGATTTCTTCATGTTGACTGTAGCTGTGATGTTGAGCTTCAAAACAATCCCAGAGCTTTAACAATAAAGAACAGGTGTAAGTGTTCTCTAACTACTCATATGCTAAATAAAGCACAGAGGCTGGTAAGCATATACCTGGCAACACTGTGGTAACTATCCCTGGTATTTCATACTGTGAAATTAAATAATTTATGAGACTCCACATCCTGTGAGGTTGAGGCTCTCTGAGGCAGGGGAGGAAGGGGAAGGTGGTGGTTGTGTGTTGTCCTCAATGCTATCTCATAACAAATAGTTGCATGAGTCTGGTATTTAGCTTTATGCTGGCTAAGTCAGCAGACTTCAGGGTCTCTTTCATATGTGACACTCTAGTATGAATCATCTCTTTGCAAGGCTAGGTCCTGGATATTTCACATAAGCTGATGGAATATCCTTCAGGTATATAACATGTCTGGCCTGATGCCACAATTCCCCCACAGTGCTGAGCTGGCAGTTTCTGAGTGGAGCCATACCCTGTGCAGCAGTAGGAGCCAACTCCCAAAATTTTTAGCTGATAGAGCAGGAATAAGAAAAAGGAACCCTATACACAGTGTTACCTAGAGCAGACACACACACAAAAAAATCTCATATAAGTAGAATATTTGTCACCCTCTCAAAGATTCTCTTAAGTCTGTTTTCAGAGCCATCCCTGTCAATCTCCCCACTTGCACACATAAGCCTGTCTTGTCCTCTATATTCCTCCATCTTCAGTATCTCTTTTTAAATCCCGCTGCCTATAAACACATTATTTCATATCACACATTTTGGTGGGAAAGGATGGGAATACATGGCAGTAGCAAGTACAACTACTGGGTTTCTTCTTTGCATGCTCAGAAATCAAATTGAAAGGCAAATCTATGACCATAAAGAATCTCAAGTCACAACTACCATTAAAGAAGTGAGAATACAGTCCATTCATCCATGGATAACAAAACCTGAAGCATCTAATACATATGCCAGTTGAGATATCTGTCACTGCTCCTACATGCCATTTTCTGGTGCCAGTCCTTTCAATAAATTGGCCTATTAGCACCCCTGTGAAGCAACCATGAATCTTTTGTTTCAAGCCACTATAAATTAAAGAGGACCCCATCTTCCATTTACTCTCTCCCCTCCTCCCTGTTCCCCCGCAGTACATTGATTTTGGGTCAGTTTTGGTTGGCTGGTAAACGGCAGGTAACAATGCCCATTCTAACTACAGAATGTACGGTGTTACTTAAGTCGAATCTTAGCAGAGACTTGCCAAGAGCGCACAGATGCAAGGCTTCTTGTGCTGTCCCCACAGAAATGCAGTGCTTTGCATAATGCCATACACTTTGGTGGCAGTTCTCACCAGGAAGAACCTTGCCTTTTTTAGCCCACTACATACTCACATCATGCGTGTTCTTGTGCTGCTTCCAGCTACCTCATATATGATTTATGCATGTGGATGGCTCCATTTTCCATGTACGATTCAGTTTTTGTGGCCTAGAGCAGAGTAAAGCACTGAATTCTACACACCACACCACCCCCCCAAGCAGCTTTTCTGGAAATTATTTAGATTTCATTCCAAGCAAGTTGCATATTTTAATATGATTAAATATGTGCTGATTAAAAAAAAAAATCTGTTACAGAAAGCCATTATGGTTATTGTTTGGATATTAGCCCCTGAAACAAGAACCTGTACTTTTCTTCAAGCAAGGGAGAGGCAAATATGGGAATTCATTACTTTACTAAGAGTCAAAAATATGCATTTCAAAACAATTTTTAGTTTTTACCTGAAACAAATTTTGTTATGCTTAAAGCCTCTTGAGATACTCAGGATCTATGTATTTTGATTCAAGACTAAGGCCCAAGATTCTGAGGGGTGATTTACTCTACTAGCAAATCAGTCTTCCTACCTCTTTCTGAAAGACTTGACTGCTCAGTGTTTACTGATAATCCTTGTTTGATCTATAGATTTTTCATCTCAGAGGATACTCCTATCTGTAACTACTGATTATAAACATAAACACTCTTTGTGCTTAGGAACTACAGATGCTAGTTTGAGCTTGATTTAAGCCTGGGCAATTACCCTAGCATGAATGACATCATTCCTATTTAAGCTGCCTAGGTCAGATGTAGCAAAAGAAAAGTGTCTTCTTGTTTAAGCCATTAGCATGCAATTTCTATGTTGCAACTCTTCCTCCAGTAGCCAGCCATTCAGAGTCAGGGAGTAATGATAAACTATTTCTGGTTGTTTGGATTTTTTGAAAGAAAATTCTCAGTTTTGCCATTTTTTATTGTTTTCCTACTGAAATACTGCATTTGGTGTAGATTTGATTATGTCTAATATGTGATAATTATTTCTTCTGTACTCTGGGTTTTCCAGGAGTCATATTAGTCTGGATACATCATTAAATACTTCAAGCCACACAGTGTAGGTCATCAAGGAGAAGAGGGCGAAACACATCTGAGCAGCAGTGCATTGTCCCATTAGATGTGTGTATTCTGACTTTATAATCCTTAATTAGAACAAAAACACTGCAACGGCTTAAGAACAGAAGTGTTAGTTTCAACTAGTTCTAACAACAACAATTGCTTCTGCCCTCCCCATGCAACATGCAACTTACTTGCATGGTTCACCATATTGCTCCCCCCAAAACATGGTTTGTAATTTGGACAGAGGGGGGGTATCAGGTATGTATGTATTCCTGAAGAGTGAGCATCTCTACAGAGCAACTACAGCATAATGTAGCAAATGAGATTCAACCTTGAGACAGACCACAACTTCTGTCAAAGGACATATTTTCTATATCAATTAATCTTTGACCTACATCCAAGTGCTGACTTACTATTTTGCATACCTAATCAGAGGGGAAAGCCACTCTTCTGCAATCCCTCCTCACCCCCTTCACGTTTGAAAAACTAGACAGCAATTTAGTAAAAGCAATTTCTTGTCCATGGCAAGACAAGGTACTATTGCACTCTGTAGTTTTGTATTGCAAAATACATAAGCAGTCTATTTGAATTCAGCAATTAAGTGTTACAATACGTTTTAGGCAACAGCTATGTATCACTTCTAATTTTTCAACAAATTTTAGCATCCACAGTCAAATCTAAGTAGATGAAAATCATTTCTCCTAAACACAACAGACTTCAAGTATATTTTATATACACCTCTCCTATAAAGCTACAGTGGAATTAATCACCTATTCCACATTCAATCCTGCAAGTGATTAATTCACTTCAGAAAAACCTGCTAAAGCTGAAAGCACGCTGATTGAGTCTCCAGCTGTCTATAACCCAAGATCCTAAAACTGCCTGCTGAGTAACCACAGAAAATGCTTTTAGTGAGATTAAATCAGCACATATAACATACATTGGTAATGCAAGAGGGTGGCACAGAGCATCATTCTTTCAGTGTGCAGAGAAGAGCCTTAGATGAAGTAGCTAACAATTATATACAGATAAATGTTTTTGCTTTGTTTTAACATAGGCTGTAACCGAAGCCAGGTTTACAGGACAGTCTGGCAATTAATCCTTATTTCAGTATCATGTGTGTGTGAGAAGGGGGAGGGGGGGAAATCAGCTTGCCTTAAAATAAATAAATAAAATAACCTTAGCTGTACACTCTGCAGCATTTCACAGAAAAGTACAGTCTGTAAAACCATTTACAAATCTTCCCATCCTCCAGTTCACGTTACTGAAAGAGAGTATACACCTGGATTTCAACATTTACTTCGTAGCTCATCAAGATCTAGCTGCTGTATACCAATGGTGACTTGTCCAGAAGGGTCATAATACTTCCAATTAATTTGGAATTACAAGCTGCCAGTGTTTATTTACCCTTATGAGAACAACTTACCGTTAGGAAAGACAGAGGTCTCTAATCACACTTCAGTAACACTAGCCTTTCAATCACAATTAAGCTTTAATAATATAAAGCCTACCCAGAGCACACCTTTACTATGCAATCTTCTGTCAAGAGACTGCCTCAGATACATGATTTTGGTTCCTGTTCCTCAAGACAATTCATCAACCAGTTTTTCCACTCCTTTCTTCCCTTGCTCAACTAAACACATAGAAAGCATCAGAAGAACGCTACTCACAGATGGTTTAGTTCCCATTTCTTGTAGCTGAAGTGATTTATGCTTGAGGTACATATGTATGTTCCACATGATCAGACTAGCTTACTTCTGAACTCTCAGGGCCTACTGCTATGTACAGAAGGCATTAAAGCAGACATCCACTGCCTGTGGATGGGCAGGATACAAACTTCTCTTGTGCACATCAAGTTCTGCAACCGTCACTATAATTTTAAAAAATCTTGTTTGTCTGTTTGTGAAAAGCCCTGAGCCTGTATTCCACAATTAAACAAATTCTTGCTTCAGGTAAGAGGGTATCCATGTCTGTTAACAAAGACATTTGGGTATGTTTAGCTGCCAGGTGTCTTCTTTAGCAATTACACCCAAAAACCTATGCTTCAGTGACAGACAGCAAACCTCCCAGATACGAGTTGTATTACTTGATCAGATAAAGAGATTACACAGATCTCTACTACTTGCAGCTTGGTTGACTACAGACAGGGAAAGTGTTACAAGCTTTTACATAGAGAGGGTGGCAGACTCAGCAAGACCAGGATAGAGTTGATTGCACACCTCCGTGGAAAGGTGACCCTCATAGTTTAAAAACATCACTTAATTGAAGTAGCTACCATATTCCATCAGGATACATCACCTGTTAAAACATAAATACTAGAACTGAATATAACTAAGTTACATAGGGATTACTAAGTCAGACAACCATGTCATCAAAGCTTAGACTAAGACTTGTCAGTTAGTCATCTGATCTATGTCGTTTTCACCACACTAGTATATGGAGTGCTAAGAATGACTTCGTAACAGCAAAGAGAAGCTCTTTTCATGGCCTCTGTTGTGAAGACGTATGTACCTAAACTGTATCTTGACTTCAGAATCTAATGAATAAAAGAAAACTGGGATTGTTACTTGTGTGACAAGGACAGATTTTCGGTAGTCAAAATGACCAGTTTTGCACTACAGCAAGCAGATCTCTGCACATTCTAAAGGCTCAGTGAAAAGCTTTCAAGTCCCAGAAAAAATAGCCAGCAGTAGCATGAACAGCAAGTTCTGAGCTGTCAGAGCTGCAACACAAGAAGCAGATATTACTACATAGACTTGCCCAGCGATAAAGTTACAATAATGCAGAAGTAGACTATTGCAAGGAACACAAAAAATAGCCATTCATTCCTAGACAATCTGTAGTTCTGTCGCCACCTTCAACTAAAAAGTTCCAGAACATGAACATTTGCTTACAGTGTCAAAGTTCTGGATCTCACATGCCTCCAAACTGCTAGACTGGCTGATAAAATGAGAAGCACTTTTACCATGGAAATTTTCAGATTCTCCCATCCAAAATTCCTAGAAGTGTAGAGAGGGCCCTCCTTCTTGTTGGGGGCAGGCAGGGTGGGGGAAGCTGTCGTCATTACATAACAAAGACTTCAGAAAATGTAGATGCTACCAGTTTATTTTAAGCACACATTCCACCTATGTATTTAATCATATTGACAGTCTCAAGTAGAACACAGAAATACCTTGATCTTGGCTTTCAAAACAGTATCAGCAAAAACATTGTAACAACACATGTGACCATTTAAAATAAAGCTGCATGATCACAGTTTTCACAGCGAGTCCTGATTAAATAAACTACAGTAATTGGAAAGAATCTGATTTTTAAAACTTGCTGAGAATTAACTCTGAATTTAAAGTGAAAACCATATTTTTTTTCAAAAAGCAGCTTTAATCCTGTGTCCCAAACTTGTTTACTGTCAGGGGAACCTCTCATTTATAGGTCAACAGATGTAGAAGACAGCTTACACCAAGTATTGGGGCTTAGGGGCTGTTCTTCCAAGAAAAAGAGTTACATAAGGATTCTCTTCTTTGAACTTAAGATTGAACAGCCTTTGGACCTGAAGGGCTGGTACAAAAAGCTTACATAACAATGTCCAAGTTCATACTCAAGAATGTAATTGCATAGCTGTAAATAAACAGGTTTTGGTCATCTAATGTAAAATGAGCTGGACTGGGTCCAATCCCAGCACATACCCACTGCAGTAAAGTAACCTCACAGTATTTGTTATTATTTAATAGACTCCATATCCATGGTATCAGAACTACCACCATTTTATTCTAGAATAGTCTTTATTAGGTCACTCTGGTTTACTGAGCAATTGAAAACTGCAAAGCTGAAACTACTCTGCTTAGTTAATGAGAACTTCATTTTTAAAAGCTGCCAATTTTCTATGTCTTCTGATCAATGAATGTACTTTTTATTCCCAAAAGTTCCTGGGGGGAGAGAGTGGGGGAGTATCACGCTTTAAGCAGTGCTTGTACGCATATTACCTAGCAGACTTCCATTACATTACCTTCCCCACCACCCCAAGATAACAGCTGACTTGGGCTTCTATATATAAAGACAAGTGTATTTAGAAATATAATATCTGGGTACTCTGAATGAAATCTTCAATCAGTATCTTCACCACCACCACCAGGAAAAAAAACAAAACCAAAACCCTTTCAAATTGCTGCTCTCTTCATAGACATATTACAAAATGAAAATAGAAGCTGTGGTGGCAATAGTCCAGATGGCAAACACAGTGTGATGCTACCTGCAGGGCATCATTTTTTCCCCCTCCCCTCAGTATTGACATGCCCCTGATACCATACTCAGTGAGGTGGGGAACCACTTATCTTGACAAACAGAAAAAACCCAATCTTTCTATTTCCAGCTGAGAATATGAAAACAATACAAAATATACAAAAATGTACAAGAGGAAAGCTTAAGATTAGACATAATTTTATTAGGTTAGCATCAAATTATAATAGCCAAGTTAAATATCTTTTATTACTTTACATGGCAGCTGAACAAAGTAAATTCAGGCATCAGATATTCCTGAACATTAAGTTGTGCATTTACTCTCCACTTCCATATGACAAACTACATACAAACACACACTTTTCCAATACATCATAAAAAAAATTCTTCCTACTGAAACACACTATGGAAGAGGAAAATAATGTGACCAAGCACAGGAAGATGTAATTTTGCAAACCGGTGGTGCTAGCTTGACTACTCTGTAGATAAGGCCCATGAATTTGCCTACATTTCTTTGGGAACAAATTTATTAAATAAAGGGATACAGGAAAGCATCAACACTGAATAGGTTTATAGTGCCAAATTAATACTCCAAAATAAACAGAAATTAAAAAAATCACATGTGATCAAGCAATTTACTTACCAATTTGTACCTCATTGTTTCTACTTGTTCTATCTTTGGAAGATGGTAAGAGATTATTACAGTCTGTTTTTTAACATTACCCCTACTGTGCATTTTGATTTTTGACCCTACGCCTTCGTCAAAAATAGTAAGTATAATATAAGGGATAAAGATAGGAACAGAACTATACTTCACTTCTCCTATGTAAGCTTAACATTCAGCTGCCTGGCAGAATCCGGTTGGCAGATGCTGGAGTTTCTCAAGTATTTGAGCTAGCTGTGTGATATAGACAGCCTTATGTTAGCTAGGTTCTCCAGCACTTTTTCTAATAACACTAACAAACAAATGTCTGACAGCTGTGCACCACAGAAATCATCCAATACCAAACTTTGCACAAATGACTAGCTACATCCTGCATCCACCACAGCTTCCAAGACATAAGATTTTTGCTGCGCTATGCAGCAGCAGTCAAATCAATCATGAGCAACCATGCACCTTCATCCCAGCAGCCCAGCAAAGGTGGACTACAGGGCCACGTGAAACTAAGATTATGCAGGAAAGCTACAAAGCTTGCTAAAGACTTCAATTTGCCTTATTAGAGCCAATTTTCAGTGCATACATGTTGCATGGGTGCACTGTGATCCACTCTAATTTATACACCTCTTCCAGAACAAAGGATCTGACAGAAGCTTTAGATTTGTCACTGATCAGCCAAGCACTTACTTTCACTGTTAGAAACACAATCCTGATCTTTTGCAGCATCCTTTATCAGTAAGGACAGAGCCATATTAACAGACTGCACGTACATAGCTGGACTGCAACCTATTCTTCTGCAGGCTTCTGTAAAGGGTACGTACGAATGTCAGGAAAGAAAACGGTAAACAGCTTACAGTTTTTGAAAATGGAAGCAGGAGAAGTACTCCTCCTGCAGTGCTAAAAATCCCATCTCACAGGAACGGGTGGTTTTCCAAACACCAACTGTAAGACTGTTATGACTGAAAGATAGTACTTGAATTTCAGATACGGATAAAGAAATTCAAGGCGTTGCCACACGCTGGGCAGCTTCACAGACAGACGCGTCCGGACCCCGGGGCGGCTGCAGCCCTGGGGGTCAGGGGAGCACTGCCCCAGGACACGGCCGGGTTCCCGCCGCTGCCACCGAGGCGGGACACCGCCGACCCTACAGAGGCGTACGTGCTCCTTACCCACAGATCGCAGCGCTTCCTCACTTAAAATACAATCCTTTACGCCCACGAAGCCTGCACAACGCTCGGTCAACTCCGAGACCCCTTTCCACAACGCTGCCGTCTTTTCCCCCTTGTTTCCCGCCACAGCGGCGGGAGGCCGAGAAACTGATTCCCGACGAATTTACTGTTTGCTCCGGACCATTCTCCTCAGCGCTGCCGGCTTTCTTACCAACACTCTGCCGTGCGGCGCCGCCGGGACGGGGACCCCCAACCCCGGCCCCCCGCGAGCC
>NW_010972598.1:2179929-2287780 GCF_000737465.1 Haliaeetus leucocephalus | reverse complement strand
CCCCGCGGGGGCCCCCCCCCCCGCCGCCCGCCGGCCCCCGGCAGGGAGAACGCCGCCTCCCGCCCCGCGCCCCGCCGGGGAGGAAGGGCGGGCGGGCGAGCGCCAGCTGAAGCGGGACGAAGGGCTGCTCGGGGGGAGAAACTCCCGGGACCGAGCTGTGAGGGACGCGGCGGTGGCTTGAGGGAGGGAGGGAGGCGACGGTTGAGGCGGGGGTACGTGACGGCTGGGGACAGGTGCGGAGGGGGGACGTGAGGCGGGGCCCCCGGGGAGAGCGGGCAAGGGGAGCGAGGGCAGCCCAGAGGAGGGACCCGGCGGGACAGGGAGGGACAGGAGGCGACGGTGGCGCCGTCACCCACCGAAGAGGCTGTTGCTGAAGCCGTCCCAGACGCAGCCGGCGGCGTCCCACACCCAGCGGCTCCTCAGGCAGGACATGAAGGTAAGGCTCACGCCGAAGACGGACACCAGCAGGTCGCTGAGGCTGATGTTGACGAGGAAGAGGTTGGTAGGCGTGCGGAGCCGCTTGAACTTGTAGTAGAGCACCAGCACCAGCAAGTTGTTGCACGAGCCCAGCACGCCGATGGTGGCGACGAGCAGCGCCAGCAGCTCGTAGGTGCCGGCGCTGAAGAGGGGCCGCTCGCCCGGCACCTCCTGCTCCGCCGCCGCGGGCTCCGGGCGGCTCGTCACGCCCGTGCTGTTCCCGGAGTGCATGGCTCGCGGCTCAGCGCCGCTCATAGCCCAGCCGGAGCGGGACTAAGCCTCCCCGTCCCCTCCTCGCCCCATCGCAGACCGCTAATGAGGGCAGGAGGAGGAGCCGCCTCCGCCTTCCCGCCCACGGAGGGCGCGCCCTCGGGTGGCTTCGCCCTTGCCGGCCCCAGGGTGGGCCGCGGGCCGCGGGCCCTGCCCCCGCCCGGCTGTCAGCGGGCTGCTCCCGGCGGCGTAAAGGCCGCGCGGGCTTTCTTACCGCCGCACAACGCCTGTGTGGGTGCCGCGTGGCTCCTTCTCGACGAATACCTCACCTCGGCCCCCACTTGCTGCGGTGAGCAGCCTGGTCGTGACTGGGATATGGCTGTCTCCCCCTCTTCCTTAAAATCCTCCGTGCGTTTTGGCTCCCTCCGGGGAGCCGCCTCCGGCAGACCTCCTCCGCGCCCTGCTCCGGTAGAAACCTCTGAACCGATATTTAGTCTTCTTCTCCAGATATCCTGCGAGTGAAAACTCCTGTTACGGCGATAGTTTCTTGTAAGGTGCTTCCCCGCAGTGCTCGGAAGCGGCTCTAGTAGTTGCATCCTCACAAAGCGACCGGCAGCATCGGGGCCCGGACAAACTTGTGGTGCAAGTGAACACCTTTTTGTCAGCCGCGGAGCAAGTAAGATACCAAAGTTCACGCTGTGAAGTCACCCATTTTTATACCTTTGTCTCCAGTGTGTGTTGCATGAAAACGGTAAAGGAATGCCTGAGCTGCCTGTGTAGAGCTCTAGCTGGCTTTAGTCAGGGTGGTGTACTGACACCCAGCTGTGCTAGGGTGGCTGTACTGTCTTCGAACCCAACCCGTCCCTAATGTATCACCGTGATTTTTGCTCAGCATGGCTTTAGGTCTAAGACACCTTAACCAGGCCAAACATCAGTCTTCCTCACAGGAAGACCTGTAGTGTGTTTGCTTTACTAGCTGACCCACATATGTGCTGATGTGTGACAGCTTTCACAAGGGCCCCAATAAAACTTTCAGTTTAGATCTAGTCTTAGTTTAGATGAAAAAAAATAAATTAAATGTCAGCTGTGGAAGCAACAGAATTTCCATGGAAATGTGTCTTGGCAAACAATACCTGAGGTTTTTTTCCTCTCTTACACACATAGTAGTATTAAAAGGGCTAGACTGAGGGTGTGATTCCTTGTGGACTGAGACTGAAAACATGGGTAGTTGACGTAGGTATGATATCTTTCAAAACACATATCTATATACAAATTATGGGCTTGTCATGGCAATTTTCTACGACAAACTACTGTTGTAACACAAGGGTTGGGAATAGAGGAAGTCATGGGTCAGAAAAATAAAACACTGATTAAGGTAACTATTCTTATCAATGTTAACTTTATAATCTATGTTTCCAAATCCATCAAAAATGATTTAATTGATAAGTGAAACCTACTTTTAAAAGCTAGTTGTCTGTTTCTTCATCACTGGTATGCTATTTTTTTCTCATTACAGAGGCAGCAGGAGCACCTGCCTTTCTCAAATCAGTTTTATTTTTTCCCCCTGAAAGCTGGATTAATAGAACACATGACCTTCCAAAATTTCCAGTAACAGATCACTAGTACTTCAGCGTGGGCTTTAGGGAAGGCATAATTTTTTACTTTTCCTTGTCCGTGAAAGGACCTGTGCACGACAGACCATGTGCAAAAATATTATGTCAGTATGCAGTCATGGGTTAGTTTAGGAACCAGTTGCTGCATGGTGAAAGTCTAACAATAAGACATGGCTGGGCCAAATTAATGGCACACCTCATTGAGAAGATGTCTCTATCTTTTGCCTTGAAAGGAAAATGTTACATTGCGTGCCTTTTTTATCCCTGCAAGATGAAAGGAGCAAAAAGCTGGTAAGGAAGAACAGGGGAGAAATGTAATATAGTGAGTAGTACATATTAGAAACCATACTGTCCATTGGCAGATTCCATTGTATACTCAGGGTTTCTAAGTAGTTTTTCACTACAGCACCTGTTAAAAATACTCCTTCTAGATATCTTCTGGATTTCTAGAGAATAAGAGAAAGAGAACATATAAATTACATTTTAAAGTTTGTATCTCAGAATTCCTGGTTTGGAATTTTTCATAGTAACATTAAATAGAACCATAAATATGCAATCTCTTCAATGCTTGTTTTGATAGTTCTCATGTTATTAATACTGTCAAATTGCTAACATTATTCAAGTGATCTTGAATACTTTATGAGCGAAATTCCATTTGTCTTCCATGCAGTGTCACTATTCATATGAGGCACAACAAAAAGAAATGCTGTGTTATTGCATCACCAGGTCAAAGGCAGACCTGGAAACAGAACCCTGACTCCTAATTCTAGTCCAGCACCTGTTTTACCTAACACAGACTAGAGTCAATGCAGCTATGGTTTTAATAATCTAATTAATTCATTAGCCAATCCTTTTCTAACTTTTCATGCGATTAAAAAGCTGGAAGGTTTAAGAACCCATACATCTGCTTTGCCATGCTTCATGTTTGCACTATTTTATATTTGGACCAGACCCTGCTCATCAAACATGCATGCATATTAATGGAAATTCTGTAAAAAAAAAATTTTACTTTTACAGTTGCATGAAAGGAGAAACCACAACCCAGTATTTGCATTTCTGGAAGTGTATGTGTGTGGCTTACTGGAAGCGTGTCCTAACTCAAAGTACTAAATATATATGTAGCTGAGTTCGTGGGGTTAAAACAGTACAACAAGAAGCTGGAATAGAAGGTCCCCAGCCCTGTACTATAAAAACAATCCTTGAAACTCCCAAGGGCTTCCTAGATCGCTTCTGCAACAGAATGTGTTGTCTGTTATGCACAATTTACATGGGATGGAAGAATGCATTGGCTGTAAATTTTTAGGTGGCCGACATGTATGTGTGTGTAGATATATGCTTACATATGTATAAGAAAAAGCTTAAAAGCCAGCCTTGAAAATAATTCACAACTGGAAAGTCTGCAGATGTCTGGGACTGTCTTCAAAAGTTCCCTGCCTTTGCTGTATTTAGTAATTCGAAATGTTCCAGGGCATCAGAGCATCAAGCATCACTGACGTGTTAGAGCTGAAGAATCTGAAGCAGAGTAAATGAAGTGCCAAAGTCTCTGCTACTCTAACCTCGTGTAGAAATACAAACCACAAACCATGACTCCTAGTCCTAACTATACCATAAAACACATCAGGGCTTTTGCAGTGAGAACACTGTGGGGTGGAAGAGGAGTGTTTTAAGGCATTCAAGAGACCTATTTCATTTCCCGTTTGTTCATTCACTCATGTGTGATTTTCACTCATTTTCTCCCTTCTTTATTTTCTGCTAGCCTGCCTTTCAAGTCACAGGCTCTTTCCCATCTTTCCTGGCAAGCAAAGAGTGGCAGAAAAGAAAAGAGAAGCTTTTGTCTATACGCAATAAATTTGTTTTGGGAATCAGGTGATACTGGGGTTTTGCTGCCGGTTTTGATCTTTGTAAAACTTATTTCAGAGGGCATGGTAGACAACCAGACTGCAGTCCTCTGAAAGAAAAGAAAAGAAAACAAACAAAAAAAACCCCAAACCCCCCAAAACCTCTGGCTACCTGGCTTCAGCTTTTTAATTTGGATTTTTACAGCCTTCTCCTGGCATTTGTTTTCTTAGATGTTCTCTTTGCTATTCTTTAGCCTTAAAGGCAGATGAAAGCCAGGGGATTATTCACTGTATCTATATATAGCTGCAGTGTATACCTATAGAGCAAAGGAGACTTTAAGGACTGAAGAAACCTTTCATCTGTTCACAACCACTTGGCATTAAAACAAGGCTTTTAACATATATCTACTTCTGTTGATAATGCAATATGTAAGAAAAAAAAAAGACACACCTAATGGCAAAAGTTCAAAATTAGGGCTTGATCTTGCAGAATTTGTAATCCTAGCTATATAAGCTAGTCCATATTGGGATGTGAACTTTAAATCATAAAGCAGGCTAAGTGGCAAAGTTGCAAGAATCTCAGAATATTCTGGACTGAGAAAGGTGTTTGGCTCAAACACAGTTCACCGAAGCAAGCACAAGTGTTTGCAGCAGGGAGGGAACCCAAATGGGCCATCCTGGGAGGTGATGAGATGCTGTCAGAACATCTGTGCTCCAGTTGGAAGCTGGCTGCAGCTTGTACCGTGACATCTGAGCTCTAGTATACCTGATGTGTGTACAAATAGCTGTACTACCGGCAGGTGTGATTCATCTCCCCTAAATAATGTATTTAAAAGTTAAGTACATAACACCAGTAAGATGAATCACTCTCTGAGAGTGTTTATTATTATTATTGACTGGCATATAAGGTGACTTGAATGATTAACTTTTAGATGCCTAAGTTAGGTGAGATGAACTTCATCTTGGCTATACAAACCTGTGTGGTACTGCGGTACATGCTCAGGTGGCAGATGCATATTGATGTCTCCATGACACCTGTTTCTTGCTAAGTAGGTTAAAACAAGTGGTGATATATACTTGTACCTGCTGATGTTGTACCTCCCTTGGTGGTATAGACACAGCTCGTAGGGCAGCTTGAACCCTAAACACTAACATTGTAAAACCAATGTAAGACCAGTAACACCAGGTTTTGCAACAATAACCCTGTGAAATTCAGTTGTGATATAAACTGTTTATTTTAAAGGAATAACCTTCCATAGTAGTTCATCCCTATGCTGAAGCTTCTTGTTAGTGTGACAAACGTGAAGTGAAAGTAATTACAACTCACTGGCCTGTTGTCTTTTTCCAGAGTCCAACATACAAATCAATAAATAGTGCATAGGAAATATGATTTTTAAAATTATCACTTGGTCATTTCAACTGTTACTAGTGACACAGAAGAGCAAATGAACTTCATAGCAAGGAGTTTGATACTGCTTGTGGGGCGATAATATGGAAAAAGCAAAGTGAAGAATGAAGTCAGTAGAAAAGGGAGTGAGCTTATGTAAATGTGAACTGCACAGCACTCCTTCAACACTGTTTCATGGGAGAACTTTAATTTTTACATTGCTAACATTAATGAAAAGTTTATTTGCCCAGCCCCATACCAGTCAGAGAGGAGTTCAGCTGCTCTGAACTCCAGCAGCTCTATCCTGTTTCACTTGCACACACAGCCAGGCTTAAGGGAATATTTAAAAGGATGAAATAGCAAAGGATAGGTAGCTTAGTTCATCAAAAGAAGGCAGCTTCAAGGACTGATTTTTTTTTTTTAATAGCTGGACTTGATCTGGACAAAAATCAGAGGTAGAACCAAAGTCTCTTATGTGCCAGAGCCTTTTTAAGGACAACTAAGGCTTTTTAGATCTACTGTGTTTTCTCTGGGCTATTCTGAACCGTTATTTTACCTGGGGACAATTTGTCTTCGAATGAGACTACCAGAAAAGGTGACTGGCAACCCGCTAGAGGCAAGAAAGAAGATCTATCACCTTTTGCTGGTTTGTCTTCTGCGGTAGCTTTGGGTTATTTGTTATGAGCTGTCAAATAACATGGTCAGAATTTTAAAACTTGGATAGAATTTCATAGACTTAGGATAGTTTTTGAAGTAAAGATTGAAAATTACTGATTTTTCAAATGAGCTGCCAGTCCTGTAATGAGCTTGCTGTTCTTTGCACCCGTACAGACATACATATCATTAACTTTGTACTGGTCTGAGAATTTCCAATAATTGAGACTAATATGGTTACGTAGTAAGAAGAGGAGAGCTGGGAGGTTCGACTTCTGAATAAACATTAACTCTACCGTATTCCATATCCAGTGCTTTCCACAGTATCAGTAAAGGAGACAGGAAGGAAAATGCTTTTCATTCAGTTAATGCTACTGTAGACCTACTAATGCAAGGACTTCCTGTTACTCATCAATTTAATATTGAATTTCCCTTTTAGACTTCGCTTATCTCCTAATGCAGTTCTTATCTTCTCCACTTTTGTATGTCAGTCCATTCAGTCATCACATCTTATTTTAAAATTGTACTGTACATTTTTTTGAGCTTAAACATTGAAGACAACAGAATTGGCCAGTACTGAAAGCAATAGTTCCTTTGCTGGGGTTTCCATGTATTTTCATTGTGCTATATAACATGAATTTTCTTCATGGGTGGTTGGCAAGAGAAGAAAACATAATTTTCTGTTCTTAACCTTTCCATTCTGAGGATGGATATTAATGCCTTTTAGAAACCATAACCCACTGTTATTAACTGGGAAATGAGAATATAGCCTGATATTGTACAAGCTTAGATGACACAGACTGGAAAAACTGATCAACAGGAAACACTGCATAACAAGGATTCAGCTAGAAGCAGTATATCAAATACACCATAACTCTGACGAAGATACAGTATCTGACCAACCACTGAGTACCTTGGCACATAGGGGAAATATTTTCCTGGAGAATTACTGTTGGAACTAGCAAAAAGGCATCCTCAAGCTATCCCTCCCTTTTCCAGGAACCAGTGCTGCTTTTCTCTGCCAAACTCTTTTCCTTATTCTAATCTAAAGGCATAGTCATTGCTGTTGAGCAGGAGTACCCAGAAACTTTTGTGCTTTTCCCAGTGGAAATGATAGAACTTCAAGCAGTTGGATTGCTCGTGTTAGGTAGCATATCTTGAAACACCACTTTCCCTGAAGAACTAGCTATTTCATGCAGAGACGCTTATATGCATTATTTGTTTAATACCTAATTGTTGTCTTTCCTATATGTTTAAAAAATGTTGTTCTGCTGATTTTCCCAAGTATGTGTGAAGACTATGGTGTTTATATGTTGGGTTTTTTTCAGTGATTTTGATAGTCGTGAAACGTGCCTGATTGACATCAATCTTTTAGATAGCCACAAAGAAAAACAAAATACAATTTTTCCTTTCCTTTCAACTACAGAATCTCCATGGAGCAGAGACTCCATGCACAGCAATTCAAGAAAGCCTTGACCAATGTGCCTGTCATCAGCGTTGGGTGAAGTAACAGAAAAGCTGATCTGGAGATCAATAGCTAAAGAACAATACAAAGAAATTGATCAATAGGGTCTAGTGAAAAGTGAGTTTAACAAATAGACTGAAATTCATTATTTGTCCAGAGTACCAATTTGCTTATGGTATAGCACAGCAACATGGTATCAGCATTCTTTAAAGATATTGAAAAGCTGAAGAATGTGGAAAAGAATCACAAACATTATTTTGAGGCCTGAAGGAAAGTGTTGCAGTAGGAGGCAGAGAGTTCAATCTGATTTAATTAACAAGAGAAAAAAATGGAGAAGTAATTCAGGTACAAAGGCCCCTAGTAAGAGAATATACCAACTATTACTCTAAATCAGTGAAGACATTCCAACAACTGCTAAATGGAAATGAAGCCACACAAATTCAAATAGGAGGCTTAAATTTTAACAATGTGAGCAATTAACCTTTAGAACAAACATGATGGATTGTCCATCTCCTCGTGCCTGCAGATTAAAACTTGATACCTTTCCGCAAGTTATGCTTTAGAACAAAGCTGTTGGGCTCATTATAGTGATAAATGGCTGATATTTAATGACCTGTAACACAGAGGAGGTGAAAGTAGAAGATCTCAAGGTCTCTTCTGGATTTAAACTTTATGAATTCATGGTGCCTCTTAAATTTGGGAGCAAGGACACTAATTAGGGTCAAAGGGGATATTTTGGCCTGCCTGTTCTAGTCAGATTTCCTCATCCAAAACTTAATCATCTGCTTAATAAAGCACTAACATCTGCACTGGTATAAAAACAAAAATAATCTAGGATTACGTAAGTTACCGTGGTGAGGGGAATAAAAAGAGGAACAACAACTTTTCTCATAATTTCTCCATAAGCTCAATTTTTTTTGAATGGCAGAAGATACCAGCCTCTACTCATTATCACTGATGTGCTTCTCTGAAGTACTTTAGAATTTTGTTGATCACAAAAATGTGTGATTGTGTTAATGAATGTGAATTAATGACTTCACTAACTGGAAGATCAGTGAACAAATGTAAATGCATGTTTGCTTAAGCACAGCTAATGCCATGAACAGTTTTTTTCACCTTCAATTATAGTTCAGTTATATTTATTATGCCAATAATATTCATGTAAAGGTGCAGCAGACATTGGAGTAGTGTGATAAACGGAACGGTGCCAGAATTTGTCAGCATAGTGTAGTGATACAAAAGGAACTGCATATACTACACACATAAAATGTGGACATTAATTTTTAAGGATTAGTAATACTTTAAAGGAACTAATTCAGGGTTGGAATATTGTTCCTGTTTTACAGGTAGATTTTAGCAACCTGATAAGTTTACCAAGAAAGAAGAAATGGCAGAGCCAAGACAAGAATATGGTGACTTCACAGTGGAACACACTGCCTCACATGGCAGTGTCAAAAAATGGTAAGCCTTTACAATTTGCAAAATGTTATCAAGCATGAGGGGTCAGATTCAGTAAAGGGTTGTAGGAACTGAAAGTTGATCATCTGAGGTGTAGCATAGAATCTAGAACCCTGAGCAAGGTAACTAGCTTCCATATGCAAAGAATCTGTGATAATAACATGATCCAAAGTAATTAACATATTAATCACTGATACTTACAGCCTTTTTTTTAAACTGTGACTGTTTAGTCAATAGAAGACTACTAATGACCACAGGTACAAATCATAAAACTCCTTTTTCAAGCACCTGTTTTTTCAGGAAAATGCTTCCTTCTTAAAATTCACTGCACTGAACCATGCTTTAAAGACAGCTTTTTACATCATTCCAAAGAATGAATGAAGCTTAATTCTTTAGAATATTCCAACAAGAACTGGTACTTGCCCTTTCTTCAGTAGTCACTGTCTTTCTTATTCAGGGGATAGGTTTGGATTTAATTCTCTTTCAGCTAGAGGAAAAATAAATTCACTTTTCTGCCACTCCAGTAGGATACCCTAGGGTTCCACTATTCAGTAAAGAATTTAAGATGTAGCAGGATAGAAAGATAACATAGATATAACACAGAGACTGGTGCTCTTGCAGGGCAATAATTATGTCTGATCTCAAGACATTGGGTAGCATATCAAACAATTTTGATTAGTTAGTGTCCTGGTTTCAGCTGGGATAGAGTTAATTGTCTTCCTAGTAGCTGGTAGAGTGCCATGTTTTTGCGTTAGGTATGAGAAGAATGTTGATAACACACTGATGTTTTCAGTTGTTGCCAAGTAGTGTTTAGACTAAGTCAAGGAGTTTTCAGCTTCTCATGCCCAGCCAGCAAGAAAGCTGGAGGGGCACGAGAAGTTGGGAGGGGACACAGCCAGGGCACCTGACCCAAACTGGCCAAAGGGGTATTCCATACCATGTGATGTCACATCTAGTATAGAAACTGGGGGGAGTGAGGGGATTGCTGCTTGGGGACTAACTGGGTGTTGATTGGTGGGTGGTGAGCAATTGCACTGTGCATCATTTGTATATTCCAATCCTTTTATTATTACTGTTGTCATTTTATTAGTGTTATAATTATTCGTTTCTTCTTTTCTGTTTTATTAAACTGTCCTTATCTTAACCCACGAGTTTGACTTCTTTTTCCCGATTTTCTCCCCCATCCCACTGGGTGCAGGGGAAGTGAGTGAGTGGCTGCGTGGTGCTTAGTTGCTGGCTGGGGTTACTGGCTGGGGTTAAACCACGACAGTTAGTGAGTGCTGTGGGCTGCCAGTTTCAAAAGAAAGTGGTAGCTGCAATTCTGCTTTCTGAATAGCCCCATCCTGCTTTTGTTTAAGTATGCCCCGAGGAAAAAAACCAGAAATGTCCTTGTGGTACCTTGCTATAGGAGTATTCTGACTTTAAGGAGTTAAATGCAGGCCCTTTTCAAAACGGTAACCATTTAAGACACATAGCTGAGCTTTGGGTGGGCACATGTTAAGAGCCATACTTAATCTCTGGGCTTATTAGTTGTATGTTAGGAGAAAGAAAGAAACAGTAACTTGACTGGAAGTTCAGTAAGGCAAGTAAAGGGAGTTTTTGAATGGTTGTAAGAGCTTGAGGGAGAGGCAATTGGACAGCTGAAGATAACTAAACCTCCACCAGTCCATCATTGGATTTCTTGCAATCTCAATCATAATGATTTATGCAATTAAAAAAAGGTTTCTGCAGGGTAATTGGGTTTCTACGTTGGACGTTTGTCATGGTTTAACCCCAGCCAGCAACTAAGCACCACACAGCCACTCGCTCGCTTCCCCTCAACCCAGTGGGATGGGGGAGAGAATCAAGGAAAAAAAAAAGTAAAACCTATGGGTTGAGATAAAGACAGTTTAATAGGACAAAAAGGAAGAAAATAATAATGATAATAATAACAATAAAAAAGACAATAATAAAGAATTGGAATATACAAAACAAGTGATGCAATTGCTTACCACTCGCTGATTGCTGCCCAGTTAGTTCCTGAGCAGCGATCCACTCCACTGGCCAACTCCCCTCAGTTTATATACTAGACGTGACGTCAGATGGTATGGAATACCCCTTTGGCCAGTTTGGGTCAGCTGCCCTGGCTGTGTCCTCTCCCAACTTCTTGTGCCCCTCCAGCCTTCTTGCTGGCTGGGCATGAGAAGCTGAAAAATCCTTGACTTAGTCTAAACACTACTTGGCAACAACTGAAAACATCAGTGTGTTATCAACATTCTTCTCATACTATAATCCAAACCATAACACTATACCAGCTACTAGAAAGAAAATTAACTCTATCCCAGCCAAAACCAGGACAAAGTTCTAGTTCACTGACTAGGGATTTTGAATACAATAAAGAGGACAATAAGACATATATTCAAGAAATGGAGAGAGATTTACTAAGGAAGCAAACATTCAATGTTACTTCCAAGAACATACTGTGAAAAGGTGCTTTTCTAGTTCTTTTTGGATTGAATTGGATGTCTTTGCCCTCTTTGTACTAAGTGAATAATTATTAATAACATCCCTGGTAAAATGCTCTTATTGATACTGTAAAACCAGGCATCCCCACCTAGATTGAGATCCCTGGCCAAGCCTTGCAGCAGTAGCACTTGCTACAATATCATTGGGCTGGTCTCAGTTCTCCTGTCACAGAGCAAATATAAACAGAGAATTGGCTCCATCATTCTTCACCAAATGATATGTGGATCCAAGGGAATCCACAACGTAGCTGTTCCTAACTGTGTTAGCTGGTGTGCAGCCTTTGGCAGAAAACTTGAAAATAATACAATGCTTAAGAAGATAATAGAGATAACTGGTATAATCTTCCTTCCTCCTCATTCAGTACAAAAGTCTGAAAGATATGATAAACTTGCAACAGCTAGTCTCAAAGGTGTATTCTTACTGGAGAATGTGATCTCATATTGCTAAAGCAGTGCCAGCTGTAGCAGAATTGAACCATGATGAAATCCTTGTCTGGCTCTGGAAGTGAGAAAGTTCATGCCTGTTCAGCCACCAATTGCATAAGGTATCATGAAATAATCTCACATGCCAGGTTATTAGTGATCCTGGTTCGTGACCTAGGGCTGCTCAGCAAGTAGGATTCTGTGATGTAATGAGGGGTTATGACATCAACAATTCACTACTATGTTTGCCAGCTTGAGATGCTAAGCCAGAGTCACCTCTTTTTTATTATGTAGTGCTTGGTATACCTGTCATGCAGCTGCATCTCATATGAACCCATGTGGGAGTTTAAGATTTAAGGAGCAAAACAAGGCTTGGACCAGCGTGTAAGAAGAGATCTCCCTCTTACCTTGTCCTCTGTTAATAAAGGATGTCTGAAAAGGATTGTGATAAGGAGAGTTGCTCTGCTCTTGAACTACTGGATTTCAAGAATGCTTTGAAGCAGTTCCAGAAACTAGTTGAAAAAATGGTAACCCAGAAGACAAAGGAGAGATTAGGCTTGTATATTAAAGATGATGGTAAGAGATACTCTTTCTGATGGAAAAGTGTAATTTTCATATGGAGAGAAGGTGTCATAGAGACAAGACTATAAGAAAGACCTCAAATTAATGTTCAAACTGTGATTCTTGATTTTTACAAGAAATAGGCAGATTATGCTATGAGAATGCTTTTTTCCTGTTGACTTCTGGTCAAGACATAATGCTATGGTGATTGCTCACAAAATATAATTGATGGAGTTGCCACATATACAAGTTAGCACAATGCGATGTTTCTAGTGATCTGTAAAAGCACAAACCCAATGAATTATGTAAATCTAGTTGCTTAATTGTACCTAATGTGGGCAGTTTTGCTTTTCTCAATGTAAGTGGCTATGGTTGCATGAAAGGATAAAGTTTATCCTAGACACCATTCAGGTTCAAATCAACAAACCAGAATCATGGTATGAAAGTAAGGGAAGAAAGAAAAGGAGAGAATTTTTCACCTATTATTTTATCTATCTGTTTCCTGTCATGCACTGCAAATCAGGTAGTTTTGAAAAGACTGAACATTAAGACTAAATTTTATTTTATTTTTTTTTTAAATTTAGTGAATACAGTGTGAGGAGCTAGAACTTGCATGCTATTGATATTGAAGGAGAAATAAAACAGGAGATAGGGGGGATAAGGAAGGAAGCTGTAGCTTGCCAGTTTTTAACTCTGTGGATATTGTCCCTCCCATACAGATGAGATAGACTATGATAAGTTCTATACAACCACACAGACACTTTTTGGTGCAGAAGTCAAGGATCATAATATTAAGACCTTTTTCAGGAAGATTAGCAACAACCTTGATGCAAGGACAGAATGGTGTGAGGTAAGGATTTGTAAAGCTTTATTAAATATAAACAACTAATTAGAATCTTAAAAGGTAACAGTATTTAGCTGTTGATTATGTGTTGTGCTTGAGTCTGTTGTTCATGAGCTCCATGGCATACTGGGGCCTCTCATGTTGTTATTTATCCTGGCCACTATTCATTTCCTAAAAAAAAAAAAAAATATTTGAAAAAGAGATATGCCTTTGAAGCTATAAAATTAGACAAAATGCATTGTTTTGGTTGATCTAGACAAAAACTAAATTGAAGAACTGGCTTAGAGTAACTTACTTGTTGCTGTTATCCTATTCAAGGAGTTATTTTTAATTTTAACAAGTTGAGAAAGAAAGAGGCTCCATGTTTAGTTTGATAGTAAACAGTTTAGAAACTTGCATGTGTCCATTTCTTGATTAAATGCAAGTTTCCAGGGAAGACGTTTGAAGATAGGAGGCTAAAATCTGTCTTTGGAATTTCTTTTGTGAAATTTGAGTGATGATGTCCTTTCTGGTATATGCCTTGGGAGCTGAAGGAGTCTGTAATATTGTAAAAATGTAGCTCTTTCTAGCTTGTGTTATTCTGTGCCCTATGCTATTATAATTTTAGTTTAAGTAAGAAAAATCCTATGTTCCTAGTGCCAAAGCCTGGAATGTGAAGCTTGAGCATCAGCAGATCAGTATTTAGTGTAAGTGGAAGTTGTAAATATGAAAATAACCCCTAGAGGCATCCCTAACCTATTTCACTAGAGTGAGGACTAGTTCTTTCAGGCCATCTTATCAGTGAAAGATTAAGTATGGAAGACCTTTGCTGAGCCCTGCCTTTCCGCCCTTTTTCATGTGGGTAAACAGGTGGGTATTTTGCAAATGGCAGCGTTGTCTCTACAAGCTTTTTGCTAAGAGGTTCCCTGTATTGGATTTTCTGCTGACTATCTCTGGCTAATTTCAGACTTCTAAATAAATCATGCAAAACAGCTTAACACATGAGAGAATCCATGCTGCTAATTCTAGCAGATTCTTAAGAGCAAGATTTGCTGATACTGTGCTGGTTACAAAATCAGTCCAGTAATTTCAGCAAGCAGGACTATTTTTTATTCCAAATATGTATGATTTTTCTTATTCCACTCTTTCAAACTGTGAGACGTATCTGTCTTTATAAAGGCATGCTATTGGAGGTCTGATAAGGGAGGTTAATTGGAAAGAATTAAATAAAGCCTGGTTAGGTTACATTTTTATTTGTAGGTGAACTACTTTTCTTTCCTACACCTATCTATCTGTTTGGCACATCAGCTGAACTTGCAAATCAAAATTCTTATTAAACATTAATTATGTGCCACTGGTTTACATGAGTTGAGGAAGTTGGCCCCTGCTGTCTCTGAACCAAGATCCTTGAGCCTGTTATGCAGATGCACGTGAATACATGTTAAAGCATGACCTAAATAAATAAAAACATTTTTCCTGCTTGTTTTGTGAAAGAGCACTGATTTGTCTACCAGAACTGCTTATCCTCAAACAAAGTTTGATATACTAGATTCCTGACCAGGCAGGAGGATCTGGAGCATGGATCCTGTGTACGTCCAGGTCTTCTCCTGAACTACTTCACTGATATGCATTGGCCTCAGGCTTCTTGACAAAATGCAAAATGTCTTATGACTACAGTATGCAATATGTGCTCTGAGGATAAGTCTATCTTTAGCTAAACCATCAGAAATGCTTCCTCTCCTTCCTCTTCCCCTTTTCACAGAGATGAATCTGGCCTTTACTTTAAATGTGAAGCATTAGAGGTATGGCAGCATTTTCGTAGAGAGTTTTTTAACCAGTGAATTTTGTATGTATTATTTGAGTCTGTAGATGGGCGAGATCCATATAATCCATTTTTCTGTCTCTAATGGTGGTAAATACCAAATCTTTGTAAAAAGCATGTAAAAATGAGGTAACTATGAAATAGTAGATCTGGTTTACCCCTCCTAGCTTCTGGCTGCACATAGCTTAAGGATTTTCTGTGCCAGAGTTGCAACTGCACTCTGTGTTTAGTATCCCATGATGGACTTTTAATCTATCCATTTGTAAATTCTGAACCCACCTAAAAAGGATACTTCCATATTATCCACAATTTTACACATTTTGTGGAAAACTACTTTGTCTTATTTCTTTTAAACAAGGTGCTCTTTTTCTGCATGTGTTATGAGAAATTATGAACACTTGGCTCTAGGAAAGTATCTTTTATTAAGGTATTTCCCATGGACAGCATTTCAAGCAACTGTTCTATAAAAATGACTGGTTTTTACATTGTTAGAGCCAGTCTGTGTCAAGAGCATCCATCATCATATGTTACTAAAAGATTTTGTTTGGTTTTTACCTGAAGACCCAATTGTGCAGATGGGACATAACTTCCAGCACACAGTAACTTTCCTATGATAGCATAGGTAGCATTGCATATATGGCAAGTCCTTGCTGGACTTAAAGCCATAAGGCAAGGTATTACCAAGTGGCATGAACTATAAATTCATTAGCATGTTTTCATTTTATGTTACACTGGAACATCACGTTATTATCTGAACCTTGAAGATACCTAACACCTATTCTTTACATGTTATCAACAATTGCTATCAAGTAATTTCCTAATATCATCCTAAAACCAGTGTGTTCGGTCCTTTCAATTTAGTAAGGTTCTCTAAGGGAACATTTCTGGTTAATACTTCTCTTAACATTGTTTTTACTTACAATGTTAAATTACTCACAAACTTTGCTTATGTCAGGCATTAAAGATTTTCTTCAAGGAGTGCCTGCAGGAAATCTGTGAAATAGCTGTAGAGGACATCAAACATCATGTAACCATCTTCTAGTGAATTTGCCAATAAGCCCTCTTTAACAGATAGAACTTTAGGCCACATCCAATTCCTCTGTTATTAAATTCACCTTGTGAGAGGTAAATTTGAAATCTTTTATCTTTGTATGTCTCCTACTACTTACAAGCCATCTATTCTTCCCTCCTTCCTCTTTCAACATGAGAGGATACTTAAAGTTGAAGTCCTGGCTTTGCTGAGCATTTCTTCAAAACTTTCTAAAAATAGGGGGGGCGGAAAGACATTTCTGGATTTGCTGGCACATGATATATGAGCCAAGCTCTTGAAATGGCCAGCTGCCATCAGACATGCAGAAGTACTGCATGATTAGAGCACTACTCAAATTCTTGTACTATCCAAAATTCTCTACATCATTTCAAACTTTTTACTGCTCTTTGTATGGGATTGGAAAGAGGTAACATAATCTCTTGTATAGGTGTGGCAGTAATTACACAAGCAAGCACAGCATGTGGTCTAATAAAAGAGGTGAAGCCCCTTTAGTTTCCTTATGAAATCTGTGTGGGATTTGCCTGGGATAAAATTCCTCAGAACTCTTTCTGTGAGCATTCCTCAAATTTTACCAAGTGTGAGCTGACTGATGACAGCCTTTTAAAATTGCCCTGTGTGTAAACTTTCTTGAAAAAAGAGGAGTGTAGTATTTAATGAATCTTCAGCATCTCACAGCTTGCATTTCATATAGAAGGTGGATATCAGTGAGACTATATTGAGTGCTGTAGGGAGTAAAATAGAAATATTTGTTATTTCTCTGTTCAAAAGAATCCTGATTAAAGTGTTAATGTGGGTTTTTTTATTTATTTTCTCTTGTGGGGAGCAATATTTAACATAAAGTAACTGGAAAGTCATCCATGATGGAAGTGGTAATTCAGTTATGAAATAGACAAAGATCAGACTATTTGAATCAGCTTCAATCAGACATTGATTTCTTCACCTTGACACGGCCTTATCCAGCACAGTTTGAAATATAATACTGCACTGAAAAGCTGCAGTGAGTTTTTTGCTTTTTTGTTTTCTTTCTGTTTAGTGGGAAAACTGATGGTGATATATATTACAAGCTATCTATACATTATGGAACATAAAGCTAAGCTCCTTTCAGGAGATTTGTTTTATGGGTAGATTTGTTTTATGGGTAGTCTGGGTACAGAGAAAGAGATGAAAACTAAAATAAGAAAACTGCTGAATCCTGGAATGCTCCAGATTTAGCTTACACTGAAACAGACTAATTGTTGCATTGATAATTTGATTGTTGTCTAAGCCCAATTTACATCAACCATAACTTCAGCATCAGCTTTTGATCTGCCATAATTGTGGTAAACATCCAATCTGTAATGATTGGATCAAACCAGATATTTCCAGGCTTATTTGAATGAGTTCTAATAAAATAAAATGGGATTGGTTTGTATCCGACATATGACGTGGTGGTGGTCTTTTTTAATTTTGTTTCTCTGACAAACTCTAGAGTTTCAAAATGGTTCAGGTAATCCTGGAGAGTTACTAATGTCAGGAATGAAGCCAGTGTTCTTTGTCCTTCTAACAATGCCACAGGCTTATAAGTGCAGCTGTACCACAGCTCTAAAGTCTCCTTATCTCTTTTTCACCTCTTGATATTCAGAGATGTACATATTTACTTACTGGTGAGAATCATAGACCCTTTTTTTCTTCCACCCATATCTGTAGCTTTTCCTCTTTTTTTATTTTTTTTATTTTTAAGTTGACTCCATTTAACACTTCATCAGCCCAAGTCCCGCTTGCTTTTCTCATCCTCCTTAGCCTTTTCTTTCCTTTTAAGTGAAACTTTTATTTTTCTTTTTCATCTCTGTCCTTCTGAGTTCCCCTGCTGCTTTTGGCACTGCTGAGCATGTCCTCGATCTTGAAAGTCAAGGAAGGGGGATACACATCACTTTGTTCCTTTGATATTTCTCTTTTATCATCTTTGTCTTTCTCTCCCCCACCCCCCTTTCCCAGAACTCTACCCTGACCCTTTGTTCCTCTCTTCCTCCTCTCACAGATCTAATTTTCTCAAATTTACCTCTCCATATCTGCCTCTCTTTAGCTTGACAAAATCTTCCAAATATATTTCCATAACCTTGTGTGAGTGTTCCTATTTCTTTATCTTCCTGATGTTTCTCTTTTTCAACTACCTCCATGTTGAAGGGTTTCCTAAGTTTCCAGCTGTCTCCACAACAGTATACCCGTCTCAAAGGACACTTTTTTATTATAAAAAAAAATTAAAGTAATTTTAAATCTTCTCTTTAGTTAAATTAGGACCTACCCGTAGTCATTTACTGGCTTCAATATTTAAAAGACCTATCCTGGACAGTCTAACAGCTATCATTTATCAATGACTTGGGAAACTGACCTCTGCATCTCTTTCCCAAATGTAGCTGGCACTTTGAAAGCTCTGTGTTTTTAGTGGCAAACATCTGAAAGATGTGTAAATTGCATTTTGCTTCATCTTTTATGCTCTTTGTCAACCTCTGGTAGACATTATGGGGTGGGGCTTGTTGGGATCTCCTATCTCCATGTTGGAGTCAGCAGAAGCCATTTATGCAGCTGTAAGTGATTTCTAAGATGCCCTTTCTTTGGGCAGTGTTCTGCCTGCTGGGTAGAAGCAAAAGATCAGATGTATTATTTTGTTATAAATTGCTTGTTTTGTTCTATTTTGTTTTGTTTAGATTTTTGGCTATTTCATAGGAGAAAGTGATGCCATGTCTTCCCAGATGAAAGAAGAAAACATGGTTTTCCTTGTATCTGAAAAACAGCAGATTACTCATGCAGGTGACATACTTCATCTTGTATCTAAAACTAATTTTTTTTTTTAAGGCTGTGTGTTGCACACTTTATTGAAAGTGCAATGATAAGATCACATGTCTGCTTATTATTCATGCTGCTTCTTCTTCTTCTTATGTATTCCAGAATACGTGTTTTTTCACTAAACTCATTACATCTGAACGTAACACTACTGCCTTGCCCAGTTCTCCATTTTCCTAAATTATTTTTAAATTATGAATTTGTCTGACTCAGACTATTTATTTATGTCTGTATGTCTATAGTTATTCTTTGCCTTTCTGTATTTTTTAAATAGCGTAGAAAGAACTAGCACATCCATAATGCATTAACGATATTTAAAAATGCAACATGATTATTTAAATCAAGTATTGGATAATCTATGATCTAATGCACTATTGCCTTGGAGTTGGTACCAATATGCATTTCAGGAAGAGAAAATGTTCTTTATATTATGGTTCTATTTGTTTAGATATTCTATGTCTGTAAGATGAAAAGTAATATTTTGTCATTGACAGTTGTCAAGAGACAAGATGTGATTAAGGGTATAGTGAAGGTGCCTCATCTGGATTTCACAATAACATCCTCTCAGAAAGGAGTGCTAACTATTTTTAACAATCAGGTAATTCTGACTCAAACAAACTCTTTTATTATTCCGTTAGGCAGTATATATGGGAACTGAGTGAACTGTGATCTAGCATGCAAACTTACCCATAAAAAAAAGCTAGATATCTTTTTTATTACAGTTAACTTTTTCTATATTTTTTAAGTACATTAGGAAATATACATTGTTATTTTCAATTATAAACCTACTGAACAGTCCACAGAAGTTGATAGAAAGTAGAAAAAGACATTCTTAGCAGAATTTAGTTTAATAGAAAATAATCTGTGTTTCTTTTTAGAAAAAGTTTCCCTGAATACAAAATATGCTATTGGAATTAACTTTTGCATAAACAGTGGAAACCAGAGAATTAAGTATTTTCTAAAGCTACTGAGAATATCTAGAATGGACAGAAACGTTTATCAGTTGTTTGCAAAGAAGAGTTATTTAATACAGCAACATCTAGAACCTTGAAAGTCTTGAATTTTCTGACAGTCTGTATGACACTGCTTCACTTGACAGTTACTCCCCTTATAAGCAAATTGTAAGGAGATCTGTACCATTTTAAGTAGAAGTTCAGTCTCAAGACGCTGTTAAAGTAGAATTTGTAAATGAGTCTCCCAGATAATTATATTACTGTTTAGAGGTATGCACTTCCAGATGCTGTGAGGTACATCACACATCTATGCTCATTGGCACTTTACATTTGTACAATTTTAATACAACCAGTTGATTAAAAATTGTTTCAGACAATGCAATAAAGCTTTAAAGCAGCACTAATGCTTTCTAGGGGTTTTAGCTAATTAGTGCATAATGCTTATGACAGGAGCTCGTAAAGCAAGAAAGGATTCCTGTGGATGATTAAACAACAAAGCAGTACTGCAGTTTTGGTAAATACTGAAATAATTTATTTGAAAGCCTAGTTCTCTGTCCTCCAGAGCATTATCCCTCTTACGCACCTACGAAAAATAATTTCACAAAGTATAATGTTAAAAATAGCTCTCTTCCCCACCCCCTAGCTCCCCATACGGTTTTCGAGTTGAATTGCTACCTCCTCATAGACTGGACTGATGTCACTCTGACATCAGTGACTGCATTGTGAATGATTTTACACCCAGCTGCTTAACACAGTGAATTAGGGACCTCAAATCCCACTTATAAAACTGTATGTTCTGAAAATGACTAAGGCATTGCAACAGCAGTTTACTCATGATCTCTGTCTCAGCTAATCTGAGCAAATGAGTTTTGACTTCATTAGAATTGCTCTGATATATCTTGATGCAAGCAAGAGAAAACTCTAGTTCTTTAGCATTGCAGTCATTTGAGTCCTATTGCTAGAATATGACTTCACATCACACAGACAAATATGGAGTTAGCATCTTTTGCATCAATCTTCTTCTCTCAAAGACCAAGGATTTAAAGAGACCTGGCCTTGAAATCTCAGCTAGTGAGTTGTTTTGTCTACTGTGGCTTTGCAGCATATTGGTAAGGGAATATCAAGATGCTTGCCCTGAAAATGCTGCTTGGTGGGACTTGTGCTCTGGATGGAGAGGCCAAAATATGAGTTCATGAGCAGTGCATTAACAAATAGACAGAGGCTTGTTTTTGCATAATTGTTGCATTTTTAAGATTATTAAACATATGGTGTTCTTGGGATGCACATGTATCCCACAGAAGTCAGTGTGTTCCATGTACATGAATGAATAATATTTGGTCACATATAATTACTGAATCTAATATAATACAGATTTTAACTGTGCTGCTTCTGGGGCATTTGACTAGTAAGAAACATACATGTGGAGGAAGAGACAGGGCCATATTCTGTTCATTCACCCTGGTGTAAATTGATGTCCAGTGCAACCAAGCTTTCCTCAAGATCAGCTTAGTATTATTCTCTTTGCTCTTTGGAAAGCAAATATAACTTGACGATTTCCTTAATGGTTGTCTTATATCCTTGGAGTCAGTTGACAATCTAACGAGTTTTTATTTGATACTGGGTAGAAACTGAGAATAGTTAAAAACTTTAAAAAACCCCTAATTTACAAATAAGAATAGGAACAATAAAGAAGTTACAAACCATATAACTGCTTGTTGATTTACAGTTAAATAAGAATTAATCAGATTTTTTATCAGCAAATAATTAGTGTCAGTCATGTTAGATGGCATTAAGAATACTTAATTTAGTCTGTATACATCAGGATAGCTTTCAAGATCATCTCCTATTTCACCAGTGACAGTCTTCTGTCATCTGCTATGTAAATTGCTAGTGAATCTAATTATTGACTAAAAGAGGGCTTGGAGACTTTTGTTAACCCTGGTTGCTGTGATAAGAAATCCCATGATCTCTTACATATCTACAGCTATGGGAAACTGAAGTGAAGGCAAAGAAATACTCATTTGTAGACCAGCCAGGTCTTGGCACTGGTGAGGCCGCACCTCAAATACTGTGTTCAGTTTTGGGCCCCTCACTATAGGAAAGACATTGAGGTGCTGGAGCGTGTCCAGAGAAGGGCAACAAAGCCGGTGAAGGGTCTAGAGAGCAAGTCTTATGAGGAGCAGCTGAGTGAACTGGGGTTGTTTAGTCTGGAGAAAAGGAGGCTGAGGGGAGACCTTATCGCTCTCTACAACTACCTGAAAGGAGGTTGTAGTGAGGTAGGTGCTGGTCTCTTCTCGTAAGTAACAAGTGATAGGACAAGAGGAAATGGCCTCAAGTTGCACCAGGGGAGGTTTAGATTGGATATTAGGAAAAATTTCTTCACTGAAAGGTTATCAAGCACTGGAACAGGCTGCCCAGGGAAGTGGTTGAGTAACCATCCCTGGAGGTATTTAAAAGATATGTAGCTGTGGCACTTAGGGACACGGCTTAGTGGTGGACTTGGCAGTGCTAGGTTAATGGTTGGAATCAATGATCTTAAAGGTCTTTTCCAACCTAAATGATACTATGATTCTATCTGAGGGATAAGCATTGCTTTCTGCAACAAATGTGGACCTAATATGCTTCAACACCTGTATGCATTTCTGCATTATCAACCATTTCCTGTTTACTCTAGAACATGAGACACTTACTTACCCTTCTCAGGTTCTCAGGCATGGATGCTGCCTTGATCAGCACAGAAGACCTGTAGGAGTAGGCAGCCTTAAGGAAAATTCTCTGTGCACGCTCTATTTAATGTTACTGTACATAAAGCCAAATCTGATAACAGTGCATGGATATTAAACTCTGCTCAAAGACGGTCCATGATGACACTGGGCATCACACTTCTATGGGAAGAAAGACTTTGATCCTAGCTTCTTGGTTTATGAAATGTGGAATTGCTGGGATGGGAATGAGGCACCACTGCTTAATTACTGATGAGGGGCAGGGGCAAGAGGAGGTGAAAAAGCATCTGTGGGTGTTTCAGAAGGCAGAAGGTTGAAACGGCTTTTGAAAAGTGAATAATAGTTTTGTTAAAGGACAAAAAAGGTAACCCTGTCTGTACTGGATGATGGTGACAGGTATGCCTACCACCCTGTGACTTTAAACACTTCAGGTTTTGAGTCACATGCTACACTGTCCACCAATAGTTAAATTTGCTGAAGGATGCTGTACCAATATGTGCATTCCTATTTGCAGCCTAAAGTGCTACCTCTACCTGGTATTTGGCTGGCACTAGTTGACATGTCATCTGGGCCAGCATTAGCTTGGTTTTCTGTATGACACATCCTGCCTTTTACAGGAGTTGAAACTGTTCTAGCTGTGAAGGACCATTAGAAGCACAATTCCATCAGTACAGCTGATCTGTACTCCACTATAAAAAATGGTATTTTTTACTTATTTTGCTCACTCCAACATCTCAATTTAAAAAAAAAAAAAACCCACCAACAAACAAACCATGAAAAAACTGTGAGAGAAAGAGAGGTTTTAAGTTCCTGACTGTACATAGGGGAACAGACACTAGGTACGTTAAAGATCTTTCTCAGAAGATCTTAACTGCAAACTTTCTGTTGGTTATTATTATTCTGTTCTGCCTGTGATACAGGAGAGCTGATTGTGTTCAGACTTTTAATTTAATTGCTAACTTGTTATTGTGACAACATTTTTTTTTTTTTTTTTCAGATGAGGGTTCTGGCAACCACCAGTGTTGAAGTAAGTTCATTGTCCTCCTTCTGTTAAAACATTTTAATTAAAAATCAGTAGGTACTAAAGTGAAATAATTAGAAATAGTTAGAAATAATTAGAAATAATTAGAAGGAAATAAATTGGAAAGAAAACATTATTCTAATGCTACTTCCAACCTTGAGAGTTCTGCATAATTTGTCATAGGGTGCCATAGGTCAAACAAGTTCAGTTTATTCTTTTCAGTTATAGAAACAATTGAGTAACTTGATTTCTTTCCTCTGATAAAAAGAAACCTCAGATAAATGCTGCTTTTTCTACCAAATTGTCCTTCACCTATTACCTTTCCAGACTTTTTTCTTCTAAGATCCAACATTTCAATTGTCACTGTAAAATTTAAATAAGAAAAATAAGTTCGTTAGTGAAAAACAGTTCTACATCTTGCTAGGTAGATTGGTTGGCCACACAATATATACTTTAAAACCTCATTTTTACCCTGGGAGTATTCACTGCACATTTTAGGCAATGAGCTTCCTTCAGATGACATGCAGACAAGAGAACTGTCATCAGCCTTAACAAAGTGACATGACCCCTTGCCCTAAAAGTCTGTGTAGGTATCTTGTGCCAAGGAGCAGTGCATTTTGTTGATTATCTCTCACATATTATGGATGTTCTAAAATGCAGTGGAAGTACTCCAGAACACAGGCCCTACTACTCCAACTCAGAAAACAGCTCTGGGCCTGGGTTGCATTTAATTTGTTGCTAGGACTCATCTGACCTGAGGAATCAATGCAGAGAGGCAAATTGTGAGAAACATTCTTGGGACCTATCGACTTCTGGAAACTTTGACTAGAATCAGTTTAGAGCTTCTCCTACAGCTGTGTTATAAGAGTGAATTTTAGTAGTTTGTTCCTGCTTTGAATGTAGGAACAACTTCCCCAGTCCAAATATGCAAAGGTAGAATCAGAACAATGTTTGGTGCTTGTCCTTGGAGGTGCCAAGGGGAAGAAGCTAGAAGAAGCTGGAGCGCCAGCCTGATGCTGCAGTGGGCAGCATGTGGCCACAGGGTCCTTTTCCTCTCTGAGCACTAAGCACTAATCTTAGAATGATTCCTCAGTGGATGTGGAGGTCTTTTTGCTGTGACAGTAGGATGCTACTTGGCAGCCATGGCAGAATTAGGCACTGTTGAAGGACATCTCTGCCTTAAAAAGTGTGAAAGGAGGATATGTTTAACATAATGGTATCTTGCAGTATTATGGTGTAATACCATAATTGTTAGGATTGTGATTTCAAACAAATAAACAAATCTAATACCAAAACTGGTAGTTTTAGTATCCGTTGTTTATTATCTGTGAGCACCCACTTCTGTTCAGCTCTGCACCAGATCTACTGTGTCTGTTGTTACATGCCACTCTCCCATCCTTTCCCAGTTGAAATATTTCCACTTTTTCAGCCTTCCCTAGGGAAAGGAAGTAGGTTAGAAATAGTTTGGATTCCCTGCCTTTGGGATGGAGGATCATTGCTGCTGGGGATTGCTGGATCGGTTGGGATCATTACTGCTGAGTATGGCAGTCTCTACCATAGGGTGTAAAGTCTTCGAGGGGGAAAATCTTTGGCTTCCCAGGGACATTTAATTGACTGGAGAGCTGATGGTTAGTGAAAAGAGAAACCCATGCCTGCGATGCTATGAAATCCTTCTGGCTCTGTGTCTGACAGATTTTATGGTATTTGGTGATGTTGTGTTACTTCTGTTCTTGTGGTTATATTCACTTTTTTGGCATCAGAATTGTAAAATTTTCGGGTTTTCTAGTTAAAAATGATCCTCTTCTGCTTTGTGCTCTGCCTTAAGGAATAGGCAATCTTCTCTAACATTCTTATTTAAGTGTTTGCATAGTTCTGTCCTTAGCCAATTTACATTCTTCTCATCCTTCCTCTAACTACTGCACAGAAAATAGAATTAAAATGGCTATTACTGGACTTGAGGTTCCTGAACTTTTTGATGGTTGTTAAAAGATTTCTGTGTTTGCAGAACATAATATTTTAAGCTATTTTGTTCTTAAAATTTAAATTATATATCCTAATCCCAAATTGCATTGAAATAAAATTCTGGAATTTTTTGAGACAATACATTCCACTTTCCAGACAGTCGAAATGTATGATGCTATTAAATTTATTAACTTGGGGATTCTTTGAGAGATATATCTCTAGAATTGCGTCACAGTTTTTCTGTTGTAAAGCATGCTTATTAAAACTGAATCTTTGCATTTTAATAGCTTTTATCTAAACACTTATTAAAAATCAAAGGACAATATCTTATGTGAGTGTAAATCATCACCCACCATTTGCTTATTAAAGATATGGTGAACTATATTAGTTGAAGACCTCAGCACCAAATGGTTATAATGTACAACTATGAATAATACCTTATGATTAATTTCTGAATAGCTAAACAGAGAAAGCTGCCTTTGCCTTGCAGGGCTTACATGTCTCTTTTTTGGATCTGCAGTCCATTCTTTTCTCACTACAATTATTACGCCATTTTCTTCCGCTTTAACATCATCACCAATACTGGCATTAGCTAACTGATCAAGATATATCTTTGTATGCATCTTTGTGCAAATGAAGTAAGGTACTGAATTCAGAGATAAGTTATCAGACTCCAAACCTTCCATGCATTGATAAACCATGATGTGTGTAGAGGCTGGCTAACATTGCAGAACAATCCTTAGATTCCTCTACCTTCTTCCATTCAGTGTTCTCATTCTCAAGGTGTTTCAGAACAGAGATTTACTCAACCACAGTAACAGAGATCTTGGCCCTGATGATATTGAGCCAGAAAGGCTGTGAAACATAGTAGTTCTAGAAATAAAATCCAGTGGACTGCAGCCATCAGAACTTTCCCAGCATCACAGTGGTATAAAAGGAACATGAACTATGAGTACAGATCATTTACTGTTTTGTTCCAGGGATGTTATGGAGAACAGGTCACTTCAAGAAAACCTGATTTCATTTCTTGATGGGATTATGTGACTGAGTGAAAAGAATAGAGGCATAAATATAATACACTTAAAACTGTACGGTATTTGACTTAGTACCATATGACTTTTTGTTTTAAAATATGACCACTGAAAAAACCACCAGAGCACGGATTAACACGTGCAATTTGTATATGCCAGCAGAAAGCAAGAATTAGTAAAATGTACTCCAGATTTATCCTCTTCTTTCCTTTTGTATTATTTATAGGCACAGTCATATTTGATAATATAACAGCAAAAGTAGAAACAAAATCTGTTTATTGCACCAGTTTATTAGAAGTTTCCAGTCAGGGAAAAATCCAGCACAGAAAATTGAAGTTTCCTGGAACAGCCAGCAATAGAAGTGTTTTTATGCATATAACTGAATTATTCTTATCTTAAGACAAATTGCACTAAATTTGTCTTTAATAATTCCAGTGAAATTCCTTAAATTACACCAAAGATCAGTGGTTATAAAGGCCTGAAGAGACCACTATAATAACTGAGTTTGGCTTCCTGCATAGCATGCTCCAGAGAATGTCCAATGAGAAGTTTAGTGCCTAACAGAGACAGAGAGATTGTTCAAGTTAGCTAGCACTGCCTTCCAGGCCAGTTCTTGTTCAAGGACTTCACACAAAGGACGGACTAACAATTGTCCAGCTGACAGGTCCCAAAAATAGTAGTCAGCATAAAATCATCATTGAATGATGATGGGAATACTGGTAGTGAACAAGTCACTTCTCTTGAAGAATGGAAATGAAACGTCTTTTAAGCATAGCATAGAAAAGCATAAACAGACCCAGTGGATAAGCCAGACAAGCTAAACCAGAAACTGTGCTGGAAATAAGGGAGTGAAGAGAGACCCCTTGAGTGACAGGATGAAACAAGGAAGTAATGAAAAGGCTGATCTGGTGCAGCTGCCTCGTTTGTCTGTCAAGTACGGCAGTGCTAAGAGAAATTCTTACAGCCTTTGCTCTAAAGCTGGAACTAGGCAGCATGTTTTGCTTATAGTCTCTGGCAGAGTATTCTATCAGCCACTTCACAGTGTATCAAATTAATCTATTAATTGTGCATTGCTCTCTTCAGGACTTTCATACTTTTAGTTTCTGAGTAGCCGCAAGCCACACTAGGAGACTGTTTTGGTCCAGAACTTTCATTTTGGATCTTAAGGATAGAGCACCATGCTCTGCTGTTTACACAGGCTGTTTATTCCACAGGATGAAGTCCTTGAACAAGAACTGGCCTGGAAGGCAGTGCTAGCTAACTTGAACAATCTCTCTGTCTCTGTTAGGCACTAAACTTCTCATTGGACATTCTCTGGAGCATGCTATGCAGGAAGCCAAACTCAGTTATTATAGTGGTCTCTTCAGGCCTTTATAACCACTGATCTTTGGTGTAATTTAAGGAATTTCACTGGAATTATTAAAGACAAATTTAGTGCAATTTGTCTTAAGATAAGAATAATTCAGTTATATGCATAAAAACACTTCTATTGCTGGCTGTTCCAGGAAACTTCAATTTTCTGTGCTGGATTTTTCCCTGACTGGAAACTTCTAATAAACTGGTGCAATAAACAGATTTTGTTTCTACTTTTGCTGTTATATTATCAAATATGACTGTGCCTATAAATAATACAAAAGGAAAGAAGAGGATAAATCTGGAGTACATTTTACTAATTCTTGCTTTCTGCTGGCATATACAAATTGCACGTCGTGTTAAAACCTGATTTTTTCAAATATTTTTTTAGACTGCCCGTCAGTAATTAGAAATATTTATCTTCTATAGAGACGAGAATCTTACAAGAGAATTTCTGCCTTGGCCAACAATTTCCTCCTGTTGGAGTGTTCATTGCTTCTCTACCTATGTCTTTCTGCTTTCACTCAAAGTTCATTGCAGTTCAGATGCTGTAAGGAAAATGTGAATGTGTACCATTTTGTTTGGTTTGAAAATCACTATATGGTTTTATTTGTATGTGTATTAGACATAAGTTGATGTATATAGTCTTTGTATAGATTTTTTAAAAAAAACTTCATATAAGCAACGTGTTCTTATTTACTCTTGAAACCAGAAGTGGGTTTAATGCTTCTTAGGTTGTAATTTCTGTCAGTGTTTCTCTCCTTTTTAGTGAAATAGTATCTTAATGATAATCATGTCTCTAAGCCAGTGGATGCTACAATGCAATGGCTAGGATGCTTCACTGTAAAAGAAAGATCAAGCTCAATTTTACCTGACTGGTTTTTAAATGTTTGCTTAACTGCAAGCAGACCTTTGCCTTGAAGAATTAGAGGATAGAGCTGTTCCTATCTGGAGTAAAAACAGTCAGAGCAGAAGGCACATGTTATTCCAACATCCGTTTCCCTTTCACTGCTAATTCTTTAGGGGAGCAATAGTCCTCAACCCCATAAGAGAAGGATTTTCTCTGAGAACATGCTAAGCATTAAGGTACCTTTACATAGCAATGCATGGATGTGTGTTCCTTGTTTCATTTGCCTAGGGACTAACTGCTGCCAAGTTCTTGTTTGACAATCTGATTTTCTAGGCACAGATACTGTGACAAGAGAGGGAAACTGAAGCCCATGCTCATGCCCTTTTTGGTGGCTCAGCATCATTACCTACATGGAGACAATACTGAGGGAGAAACTGATATCCAGACTTGCCTAATAAAACTGGAACCAAAGCTATTATGTAGATTGGTGGGAAGCAGAGACTATTAAGGCCCTGTAGAGTGTAAGTGTGTGGACTAACTTAGACTACCATGTAATTAAGAAACTAACTAAATTTTGTAAAGGTTAGTTGCTTAGTTGTGGAAAGTTAAATGTTTCTCATTTTTCCTGGATGTGAAGGTTGAATCTCATTTATCTGTGCCTATGAAAATCTAAAATAAATTCATTGACTCCAGTGGCTACATCAGATTTTCAAAGGGGCAAAGGGTCCCTGGCATCTATCATCAATGAGAAAGGATCTAGCTTTCTCTCTTCTCTTGTTCTATCCTGTGGAAAGGGCTCTGACCTCAGCTGAAAGAAAAACTTTAAAGTCTCAGTGTCAGGTGCCAACATGCAGTAAATACCCAGTGCATTTTCATCTGCAGGTAGACATGGGATAAGAAGAAAAAGACAAGACTTCACAGAATGTCAAAGAGGTGACCTATAGCTCCTTTAGAAGAAAGCTTCAGGAGAGTAGACTTTGATAGTAAGCCTGGAGACAGAGGTTAAAGGAAAACATTTGCTTTTTGAGACATTTAAAGAAACATGTCTGGAAACTGTAGCTCACTGCTGGACATGTGAACATCATTGTTCTAATATTTTGCTTAATTGCTCTGTTAAAATTAGTAAATTGTGCCCTGAGAGAAGAATATCCCCTGCCAGCCGAAATGTCACCATTTTCACTCTGTCCTATGTTCTCAAAGTATTTGAATTTGACCTTCAGTATGGGAAAACAGAATAGTAGCCTTGAGCTAACATGCCTAAAAGACATTTGAGAATGATGAAAATGTTTCCTTTGAGTTGCCAAGCTAATGTCTAGTCTTTCCCACTCATTCTTCCTTAACTGTTACCAGACATCTGACTTTCTTCTGTCTTCCAAGATTATCCTCACAGGTTAACTGAGTTGTTTCTCCCAAATAGGTGAGAAATACTTTGTGTTCAACTGAGATAAATCCCCTCTCAAGGCATATACTGACTGACTTGGAAAAGATTCAGTTACCAGGACAGCATATATGCGAGATAGAACTTTTCATGGGAGGGGGACATTTGATCTGTAAATAAGGACTAGTCATGCCTTCTCAGGTCACTGTCCTGTAATGTGATTTGTTTTGTTTAATTGTTTCAAAGTAATATCAGAGATCCTTGGTTGTATTTCTAGGCAAGTATATGACATAAAGTTTTTGGTATCAAAGTTTTAAGTCCTTTCATCAGGGCTTGTTTTATTGCCTAAAATTCAACTACAACACAAAAAAGAAAACAAAGGGACATCTGCCCCTTAGACTTTCTCTGTCAGCAGTCAAATGCAAAGGTTCTCCTTACTGCTTGGTTTTGATCTTTGCATCTGTACCATCTCACTACATGTGACAGCCTGCAAAACCTTTGCAAGATGCAGCTGCGTTACTCTGACTGCATCATCACAAGCCAGCACTACAAAATAGTAGCTTAATTACAAATGTAAACTCATCTTTTTCACACCAGTTAGTCATTGTTATCTGACACTATTGTAAGGACCCCAAAAAGCCACAGTTAACGAAGAATTCCGTAAGAATTACCAAGCAATCCATAAGGCCTTTGCAGGACTGACATTTTCCATGTGTTTATTGTAGAAAACAGCACAAGAAATCCTTGTAAAAGCATCATCACTAGTTCACAGGCCATTAGGAAGAAAGAAGCTTTCTCCTGCAATAATGTTGACATCACTCTGTCAGGAATTTGGACCCTTTACACTAACAGCAAAATCAATATTGTGTACAGCAATGGAAATACAAGTAGAAGAATCAGCAGCTCCCTTCAGTTCACCATGGGTTTAGTATTGTGCATTTTCTTCCTACCTCACTTTGTGGATGTAAACTATATCTTAAGCAACATAGGTCCCTGTTTTAACTGTTTCAAGTACTTCCACTAGAAACAGTTATTTAGAGGTTACAGGTAGGTACTTACTTGAACTGCAATAACAGTGTTGTTTAAGTCTGTGTCAAATGTTTTGTTGTCACTTTAATCTAGAGAAGATATTTCAGTCAGTGTTACTTTATAGATGTTCTGAATTATTTTAAAGTAATAGATAATTGTGCCATTGAAGACATAGCAAATGGTGCATATTCCATTTCAATCCCTCTCTCATTTAGGAAGGTCCATTACACTTGGGGGGGGGGGGGAGATCAAACAGCTATTAATGTTTCAACAAAACCCCAAATTCTGGCCAGTGCGGTACTGAATTTGAGTCTCTAATCTTGCACTTTGCAAGAGAAATTATTTTACATTATGACCTGTATAATTGGAGGCATACTTGAACAATGGCTTAATATGGGCAGATGTATATCTTTGCAAATATTTGATCTACCTATTGGGAGAATTAGAATTATTTAATATAAGTTACTTATTTTCATAAACATTCATTTCAGTAGGTTTTGTGCCATTACAGCTGAAATTTTGACTGCCTTTAACTTTCTTTTGTTTTGAACTAAACTATATCCAAGTAACAATTTAATCTGCTTTAGAATGGATGTTTTAGCTTAAGTTTCCTCTGCTCAGAGTGCTTTTTTCAGAATGTCATTACAGTTCAACTAACAGTATGTATGTATTGTGTCCTCTTATGTGCAACATCTGTGCATCTGAGGTGAGTCACTGATAAAATAGGTTGAGCCTGGCGCCTCTGTAACTTCATGTATGAGCTATGCCTGGAGTTAGAACTCTCAGTTATGTTAGCTGGGGCTGGACCTAGCAGCTGGCTACATTTATTTGGAGATGGTTTAAAATGTGTACTTAAATGACAGAGAAGTTTATAAATTTACAGAGAAAATCCTTCTTTAGCTACCCTTTTTATTTTCATCAGGATACTGCTTGGATCACTGGATGTGATTTCCTACCTCAGCTGAAATGTGTCGTGGCTGTAACTGAAAGGACAGTCATTGTCTGGGACTATAAATCAAAAGGAAGTCAGGTATTATGTTGGATCAGGCAAATGTTAAAGAGGAAGCCTCAAAAAGATTAGTCTTTGTTTTCAGTATACATTCACATTCTTTTTGTCTAACAGGATGAAGGCATTAGCTTTTGTCTTTGCAGGAACTCAGTGAAACAGTGGAATTTATACTAAAGAAGGAATACGCTTTCCACACTAAATGGGATTATTAGACTGCCTTAAAAACCTGGAAGAAAGAGGAAAATTTTGTACTATGTTGCAAACAAGCCCCCAAACAATTTAGTTTCTGTGTATATATGATGTATATGTGTATACATGTATATCTAATGTGTGTGCATGTGCATATGTATAGCTCAGAATCTATTAAGAATCAAGGGACAGGTTTTCCAAGGACCTTACATAGACTTCTTTAAGGTAATTTTCTGATCTAAAGAAAATATTTCTTCATATCCTGCATTTTTTCAGGACTTTCCAGGAGCAAGAGCATCTTGATGTTGCTAGTGTATATCCAAACTGCTAAAGTTTTCTTGAATGCCTTATTACAAAATACGATTTTTGCAAGGATTTCTGACCCATACCTTAGCTTTTTGCTCCTGTTCCTGGGACTTTTATCAGCAATTCTGAGTTGGCTGAGAAGATGAGAAGAAGCAAAGTAAATATTTTTAGGATAAGATCAAGTATTAGGACTTTTTTTATTTGTTCTCGGTATTAAAAGGCCGCTCCTCAAGCTCAGACAGGTCAGTGGAAGTCTTTCTGTCAATCCAATTGGAGTCCTAGGAAGCAAGGCTCAAAAATTTACTCTCCACTCATTATTCTCCAAGTTTCCTCCAGTCATTATATCAGTGACAGTTGAAAGTGTCCTGTGGTTGAATAGGAGCAGTTCTCTTTCAAGACCACAGAAATAAGATATAGACAGTTCTGTGTCTGTGTTATGTCTCTTTAATGTTTCTGTGCTACATGGACAACATTGAAGCAGTTAATTCCTATAGCATGTGAACAGTTGCCAGTTTAAGTTGGCAAGGATGCTTTAATCAAGTAACAGATGGAGTCAGGCAGTAGAACCAATAAACAGTATAATGCAGATGACCCAAAATCCCATTCCCAGGCCTTCTCAGTCTAGCAAAATATCACAATGGCTTGCAGCTGTATTCATTCCCATGATCTCAATTCCTGAAAATTGAAACACCTGCCCATTGTACACTTGATACTCCCAGGCTGTATTAATAATTAGGACTCTGATATGATTTCTCTCTGTATGTTACTGCTGCATTTTGTGGTTTGAATAATTCTTTAATTTGGCTATTTCCTGTTTTCTTCTAGACAGTATCTTATTTTTGAACAGGAAAGCATATACAGTTTTAGCAAATATACCATCCCACTTATCATGGTGAGATCCTCCCTAAAATTTGTAATTAATATTTCCTCACTGAAATGGAAAAGGCTACCTGTGAAATAAAGCCTCACTGAAATCCCTAAAGCTTGCATTTAACTTCACTTGGTGATGATCTTCTGTGAGTTTCTAATACCAAGAAACAGCTATCACAGGGGGAGATTTAAAAAACAAAGTCAAGAATTAAATGTTGATGTAAGTAGATAAGCATGATATGTTCAGTCAACTTAAGGGCTCGTGTGCATTATCTAATAAACTATCTGCCATATTTCACAGAATAATTGCTTTGTCATCAAACCAATGGAAAATGGTCTGCTCTGTGTTTGCACGGTGACTATGTCAGATCATCTGGCTAAGGATAATATCCTAATGGGAGATGATAAGGGTTATGTTCACCTGCTTACTGTGACCAGTGATCACTTTGGATTAAAACAATGTAAAGGCAAAAAAGAATCACAACTGCAGGTCTTGGACTACAAAACTTTTAACATGTAAGTTGCTTATCATAAAATATTATCAGCCTAGCATTTTTTTTTTAATTTGGGTTTTCTCTGGCCTAAATGGAGGATTAGATTTTGTGTATAAATTAGCCCCACCTAACAAAATAACTTTTCAAACTGCAGTAAGTATGATTTGCTTGTTGTTGTGTGAAGAAAATGTCATAATTTTCAGTAGGAGATCTTACAAGAGATCTTACAATAGAGAGGCCACAGAGTAAAATTCCAGAGAAGAATTCACAATTGCTGTTTTCCAGTTTGACATAGGCACAGCTTTATTGTGCCTGATTAGATGGAAGCATAACTGCGACTAGAGAAGTGCATGATTCAACCCTAACCTTAGCTCTGCTTGCTTTTGAGCTGGAAGAGTGGTTCTATGTCTGCCCTGGATATTAAATGTTAGCATTGGTTGTGTATAATCTCACTAACAAAATCCCTGTCGACCTATGGGCATATTACAGTAGGTATTAGTATATCCCAATAACATCTCAATTTCTATCCCTAGTGTTAAACGCAAGCTACATGATGACTGGGTTGTGAAAATTAAGTATATTTCTGACCTAAATTGTTTTGGATCCTGCTCCTCAGACAGCATTCATTCATTTGTTTTGGATGACATAAAGCGACTAGAGGACAACTTGTAAGTATATGACATCTTCTGAAAAAATAGACCTTTTGCTTTATAACTGCAAGAGATCAGTGCTTTGCAAGATGTCATCCCATTGTATTGAAGCTGTCTTTTCTATAAGTATTGTTAATACAAACAAAAATACAACTGCTTAAATACTTGAACATTTTTGTTTGTTAGCTTTCGATGTAGGAGAGGTCTGTCCATAAATGTGTGTTACTCGCAACCCTTAAAAATAAGTTATGTTGGCAGTGTTGTTTGCTCCAGCTTCTCAGCAGGCAAATTTCCTTGCTTTGGTACATTCATTTAAAATTTATATCCACAGGAAAATATATTCAACTAAGTTTCATTTACAGTTTCAGTTTCACAAGTTTCAGTTACACAAGCTTAAACCAAGTAAGCAATTTATTCTGAGGGTTGTGAAATGGATTTACTATGCAGCAGGAAAGACGTTGTGGCCTCCTTTTTTGTGCCATATCCTTATTCATATGGCCCATCAGTGCCATAGCTGATTCCAAGCCTTGCTAGTCTGTGATTTTAGAAGAGTTTATAGCCCAATTAAAAAACAAATAATACAAACACAATTTGATGTAAAAAGGAACTATAAATAACATATAGATAGAACTTCTCATTCAAATACTTCAAAGCTTTGTAAATATTAGTTCAGCTTCACAATTCCTTTGTGAGGTACATCCAGAGTTTAATAGATTTTTAAGGCTCGTAGCAACAGTTATGATAATCTGGTTTATCTCTTGTATAACACAGGCCATAAATATTTGCATAGTAATTCTTGCATCAATCCAATAACTTTGGGGTTTGTGAGTATTGCCTGTTGTGCAGTATGTCTGTTGTGAATGGGGAAAGTGGAATATGAAATAATTATAGCTTGTCCAGGGTTACATAATGTGTCAGGAGAAAAAATGAGGAATCCTGTTTGATTTTGTTGGGAGTTTTGGAAAAATAGAATTAATTTGAGGAGAAAGAAAACAAAGACTGCAGATCCACAAGTATGGTCAAAAGAGTATATGCTACCACCATACACTGTTTGTAATACAGAACATCATTAACTGCAAATATCTTGGTAAGTCTTTTTCATTTAACACTGACTATAATTGTGTCTCCAACTGCAATAAATACATTTCTCTAAGCAGTTTCATGTAGCAGCTAAATGAAATTATATTTAGACAACTAAAAAATTACACAGCTGTTAAAATGAAATTAATAGCCCTAAAAATAGCTGCGGATCAAATCACTTTGAAATACCCATTCCATAAGTAATTTTGGTTGAAATATATGATTTACTAGTGCTAACAAAATAAATTTCCCCAATTAACTTTGCAGCAAGCAATTGTTATTGTGCTTGAAGAGGGATGCAATGTATTTTGTCTCCTATGTGACTGTTAAGTTTCTATGTGGATAATGGCTGATGAGCAGTTATAATATTTTCTTGTAAAGTATCTAAAAAAGGGACGTGTGGATGGAATCACAGGATGCTTCTGTTGCAAGGCCATGACTTGAGCAGGATTTCACACTGCTGGAACCCCATATTCACACTGATGTTGGAAGAGTATCAAGACCGTTCATTAAAGAGCCAACCGACAGTTATACATAAGTATTAAATTCAAGAATTAAATGAAAAAGATGACAAATCCTGAGGAAATCTGTCAATCACACATTTAAATCAATTAATTGCTATTTTATACCATCGAAAGAATTAAGACTTCTCTGTTAGAGCTCTGCAAAGAAAGCTTTGCTCCCCCTAATTAATAGGGAGTGAACAGCCTTTTATTTACACCTGCCTAGAAAGAACAAGCTCTTTCATTAATCCTCAAAGTTTCCTGAGCCTTTTTTCAAATTTACTGTCATTCCCAGTTATGGGTTTAGATATTAATAGTTACTTTTTAGCCCAGAATAAATGAACTACCTACTTGTCTGGATTTCAAAGAAAAAATTTAAATGTGTACTCATTTAATTCAGTATAGCTTATTTACATTGACAGTCATTGTTTCCTGGGAGAGATGGGTGTTAGCCATGCTATTGCTGAATCCAGAAATCAAGGAAATATTCACTCATTAGTAACAATGTATGAAACATGCAGAGACAAGCAGAAGTTGCTCAAAGAACGGGTTTAGAAGGGTTGCTGAGTCAATCTCAGTCTGTGTTGGCTGTTTGAATTCCTGTGCTTTAGCAGCGAATACAACAGAATAATTCGGTTGAGTTTCAGAAAATTGCAGTCTCTTCATGTTATTACACAACACAATATAGATAAAATAGAGACTATGCATTATACAATACATTATACACAAGCAGCAGAAAAGTAACTGCACTTACTTTATGCAAAATAGAGGCCACAATAGACTTCCATGTCCAAAACAGGCAAAGGCAGTCGGTTTGATATTTTTCCTCAGTGATGAACTGCTTTAAGCATGCAGACGTGTGTGAAGGCTTACCTTGGCAACAGCTACCATTTTAGGATTCTGTTTGGAGTATGACTGATAAAGGATTCAGGTGTTCAAATCAGAGATTTATTACTTTAATGGAAAGTGCATTTTAAAAGTTCCTGTTTTATTGATGCTAGTATCACTATAAGTCTATACAACTATAAGTCACTGTTATAAATCAATTTGCTTTTAACAAGAGATTGTATACATTATGCAAACAGCTATTCTATATACTACAGAAAAGTAAAGTGGAATACTGTGGACTGTATTTTCCTAATGTTTCTTACCTGACTAACTGTTTTATTAATGATTACAGACCTGTAAAGGAATTTTCTGTCCCTAAAGGAGTCAATGCCTTCACATACTGTGGGAAAGCAAAAGTCATTGTCACTGGGGGTAAGTATTGGGGTGTTATCCAAGAGATTGTTCTGTTGTGAATTTTTTTTCCCAGTTAAGTAAGATCAAGTAAAGCTAAGTTAGTATTTAAGAATTTAAATAATGGCTTCTGTCTTAAATGATAGGAAACAGAGATCTTGCTTTTAATTGCTGGGAGCCTCACTCTGCAAAGATATACTTCCTGGCAGGAATCTACCAAGGGCTCAATCTGGGTTTCATTCAAGTCTCATGTTATTTATATAACAAAACAGGAGAAACTGTATGTTGAACTACTCTAAGGCACCTTTCCAAGTCATGGTGGTGACTGTCTTGGTCAGGTTATACACATTACTCCTTGCAGTATCAGCAGGGCTCCCATCCCTTCCTATTACTCTTTGGCCATCCTTTCCTATCTTAAGCAATCACATTGGCCCATCTTAATACTTTACGTTGCTCTTTTCTCTGATCACATTTCCCCAAAGCTTTACTGTTTGTTCTTTCTCCCAAAGCAGACTGCAGAAATAGCATTCTTACATCCATTTCTTCCCTGTTATGAGCCTTTCTATTGCAGTGGTCATATTTTGAGCTGCAGAAATGTGGCTGGAGAATGTCAGCAATCTTGTTTGTATATTCTGTCTGACGGGGTGGTGCCCTGGAGTGACATTGATGCTGCCTATCTCCAAGTCTTCAGTATGAGAGTCTTGCTTAAAACTTTGTTAAAAATTGCAATAACAAACATAGCAGTTCTTATGTCTATATTTAACAAGAAGAAAAAAGCAGCCAAGGCTCTGCTGTCCAGCCTTGATAATATGCAAGACAGTAACATAAATTTGGGAAAAAAAAAGACCTAGACATGGTAAATAATGCAATTCAAGTTGAATTGTAGCAGTTTACCAAAGGGAAAACTGTGAGAGATGTCAAAATAAATATCAGACAGTTCTATTGATTTTCTAGACACAAGATTTAAAGGGAAAGCAATAGGACTATAGGAAAGTTATTAGTGAAAATTCTGAAGTTCAGCCTTGGAGAAGATCTTATTTATATTGATTACCTTGTCACAAAAAGTAGTCTGGAGAAATTTACTGATGACACTAAAGTAGGAAAGCCCTATAAAACAGAATGTGGTTAGTATTTCCTACAGGTAGAACTGGAGGATTTTACTGTAGTAATAAAACCAAGGTGAAGTGTCTGAATAGGACAGAAGGTCGATTACACAGGCACTAATAAAAGTTTCTGTTACACATTGAAAATTCTTCTTACAGAAATAGCAGAACAGGAAAATCTGGATAAACTTCCTAAGAAAATAAGAATGGCTATGGTAGGCCAGACCAAAGATCTGCCTAACCCACTATCCCATCATTGACAGTGACCAACAATAAATGCTTTCTGGCAGAGTCCGGCAGGAATAGGGCAATCATGCAGCAATACTTGCCCTAGGTACCTGTGTTAGTTGAAATATCTGTTCTGCAGGTAACAAAGCATTAACTTCTCTGAATTTGACACTAGTAAAACCTCATGTTGTACTGAAATCCACTGTATGGTTGAAATGAGCCGTGTTTGAGAAAGATTAGTTGAATATGGAAAAAGGGTGGGGGAAACCTATCCCATAGAGACTAAACCTATCACACAAAGACTAAAAAGTATATTTTTTATAACCTAGAAAAATGACAATTAATAAGGAATACCATTGCTATCTATAAAAATATCAGGAGAACAAATATTAGAGCAAAAATTAGAGCAATAATGTTCTGGAAGAGTGTTCTGAATAGTGGCAGTTGCAGAAAGAAGTATCCTCCTCAGTTTATAATGGAGCTTGACATTTTTTAAAAGGATTGCCCCAACCTTTTATTATTTAGCCAGGTGTTTATAGCACAAATGGTGTGCAAAATACTACAATGTATTTTGTATGTACAACTGGGAAGTGACTATTAAAAAAGTCATGTTCTAACACCCTTAATTTTGTCTTCCAGATATTTGACATTTATAATAACAAGAAAGATAAAAGCAAACCTGGTATAGAGTTCACTTTTCATGCTAAAAGCTAGACTTCAACCAGTAAAATGATAAAAACCTGATAGTGGCCTTAAATGTGGAGCCCACAGTAGTTTAGAAAAACTTTTCTGTGTAGCATTTTGCATTAATACTATGTTGAATGGTAAAGTGATATGGTTTTCTTCTTACTCTGTATCCATTTCAATTCCAACTATGTCTTAATCATCACCTCAGGGAACAGCTACAGTTAAAATCAAATTATGTATGCATATAAAAGCTGGAGATGATTGGTTTTAAATGATATGATACATCAACTTCTAACCCTATTAGGTCTTCAAATCCAGCTATTGTTTTCCTGTAAGCAATAAAGTAGAAGAAAAACTATTAGAGATTTCTAAATCTAGCAGTAGCATCTCAAGACTGATAAAAGGAAGTCTTCTGTGCTTGCTCAGTACCCTTTGTGTATTTCTGGCACAAGTGAAGTAATTGGTAATATCTTATATGTTTTGGGGTTTTGTTTGGGTTTTTTTTGTTTATTGGCACTATACATTGTTATTGATATTTTCAGGGATTCCCAGGAATCCTAGTTGTAGAAATCACATCCCAGGACTCCACTAATATTAGCCCTCAGAGGCAGAGCAGACTCTTTTCTATGATGCAGTCTAAATTTAAAGAAGAACATATGAAGACAGAGAAGGCAGCACAAAGAAAAAAGGAAGAGACATTGGTCAATATTATAAACATATGAACTTGTGTTAGTTTACCAGATGCGTTACTGTCCTGAAGAGGTTTTGCAGACATTATAACCTAAGATTATTTAAAAGGCAGGCTTGAAGGAATGACAAGTTGTTTTAAAGAATAAGAGGTCCTTCTGTGTGAGAGGAGCAGCATAGAAAGAAAGCAGGAGTTATATTTTTCATTTCTAGTTTATCAGAGGATGCCAAGCTAAGCCTAGCATTTTTCCATTCAACAATGCTATTGTTCTCAAGGGGATTTCAACACTGCTGAAATGCAGACATCTCAGCAGACTTGTAATACCACACAAATTGCAAAACTGTGTAAGCAAGGGAGACAATTTGACAAAGCATCACATGCTCAAAGAAGGTATTGGAATCCATAATATCTAGCTAGAATAGAGCTGTGGACATAGAATCTGACTTTTAAAAAAAAAACCTAAACATATGCTTTCATATTTATCTTGGAAGGGAGAACACTGAACTGAGCCCATTATGATTCAAATCATTGATTCCACAGAATCTTAAAAATTTGCTGTCATATGTGTTTACAGATAATTCCTCTTCTTCAAGATTTTCTTGAATGTGCTTAGTACCCATGCCTTCTGTGTCAGGATTCTGAATCCCAGAGGCATATTTGGAGCACAGAGAGAATAAATGTTCCAGCAAATGTAAGGGCCAATCTGGCATTAATCCAGAAAGAGGGGAGAGAACACATCTACTTTAACCAAATCCACCATTATCTCCACATCAGTGAAAGGAACTAAAACTAATCTACTATTTCACATGACAAGCAAACAGTATTTTTAATGTAGGGAAAGGTTTTCTTTCGTAATGACACTTGCTCTTCATGTTGATATCTTAAGTAAATAACATGTATTAGTGATTCTATTCTTAAAAGAAACTATCTGTGCCACAATTAAAGGGCACTGTCCTCCATTCATCTGCCATCACTTCAGGAATATAAAGAACAGAGCAATTAGAAAGACTAAGAAAAATTCTGTTCCTCAGAGTGCAGCAAGTAGGTAGTTGAGTTGGTCAGATACTGTCAACAGCTTCTACCTAGTTCATCATCATTTTAAGACATGACAGTTTCCATTTGGGGCTGCTAAAGGGCATGTTGTTGAAGCAGTATCTGTTCCCTCTGACATTAGAACTGATCTCATCAGTCTCGCTGGAGGCTTCTGTCTACCATTTTTTGTGTCCTCCTGTTGACCTCATGGAAGGTCTGCAAGCTGTTTTACTCCCATGGTCTTGTTTCTCAGTAATGTATACTGGCCTGGTCGCAAGGGTTCTGCTAACTTGCAGGATGTGTCTGTGATGGCCTAATGCAACATCTGGGGGAGTGAGCAGGGGCCCACCATGTTCCGCAGTTTCCCCATCCAAAAGGGCTTCACAAACCGCTTGTGCAATTATAGCCCTTTTAAGCTACTTCCTGCCATGCTTACAGCATAGACAGCTAATCTAGAATAGTTTTGCCTGAAAGTCCCCCTGAAAAGAAACTGGTTCGCACTGAAGTCGCTGCCAGTCAGCTACTTATCCATGGCTCCCCTTTCCTAAGCAGAATTTATCCCTCCATTGTGCCGGTACAGCTGTTTGCATGGTTGCATTTTCAGTCACACTTGTGAAATGAGCTGGCATAAACCAAAATTACATTCAGTTGTAGCTATTTTAAGAGTAAATAATTTCTCCAGTGAGCCTCTCTCATTTAGAGAGAAGCTACATAAACAGTGGAATCAATTTAACTGAGAGGACAATAGTGTTTAATGGAGGAAAAGGGACATGGGGCGCTCCTAAATGAATCACATATTGCTGTATTAAGAAGGAAAGGAATATATTTTTTGAGAGAGAGAGAGAGGGAGGGACTGGCCAATAACAGTAGGTTGAACAAGCTTAAGGAAGATCCCTGGAGAGCAGACTGTAAGAGCTCTTCTCTTTGTTAACAAAACTGAGCTGAGCATTGTAGTCTTGAGGTTGGGTGAATGTTCTCTTGGGGCATGTACTTCCTAGTCTATGATTTTTTTGGCTTTCTGCGCTTCACTTTAAGCTGAGAGAAAACTAAAGCTCAAACTGAAGTCTAGACAAAATGTGGCTGTTTCATTTATTTTATGCAAAATAGCATGTTCATACAATTCATACAACTGCAGTATTTGCCAGGAATTGCAAGTTAAAATATAAATTAATTCATGTCAAATTTAAACTGGGCTCAAGTTTTCTTGAAACTCCTGTGAAAGATATGAAATACTTCAGTGCACTAGGTACAGTTGTGTTTACATCAGTATGTAAACCCAGGAGTTTACTAATACATTTTTAACATCTTTGGTGTTTTGAAATATTTATGGAAACTATTATGAAAATAGTACCAAAAGATTCATCTATAATGCAGTCAAGGATTATTCCCTAAATTGTAGGTAACTTTAATGTTTGAACATACAAATAAATATGAAAGACCTAATTCCCATTTACTTCAAGAAACAAAATCACTCATCAGTAGTTATTGTTTCCTACCTGCCCTCAACTTTCATGCCTGCTCCCTTTCCTGTTCTGCACACCCTCCCTCTTCCATGGCTTCATTTCCATCCCTTCATTTCCTGGCTAAGTAGACACAAAAATTGTTTTAACATTTTTCTAAATTAGATCTTTGAAGGAAAAATCTAAGCCCCAGTTCTATTTCTAATGAAGTATTCTGCTCCTATGAGACTAATGCATGTAGTCACATCCAGTGTCCCTGACATTCCTCTAGCAAAATAAAAAGGCTTTGAAAGTCAAATCAGTTATGTGTTTTTAATACAAGTTTGGGAATAAGCAAGGAAAACATAAGCTGGAATCCAGCCCTTAGAATGAAAAATTTACGTCCTTATGTGGGAGTTGCCTTCATGATGAAAGCAGAGACTTATCAACACTAAGCTCTCCATTACGAAGCTTATTTGTAATACCAGTGACTATGCAGCCTTTCTGACTCTTTTTTTTTTTCTTTCAGGTCGTGACAAACTCCTTCGTTTGTGGCATCCAGCTATTAATAGTAGGCCTACAGGGAAGCTGTCAGGACACCAACATAGTGTTGTGGAAATTGTGACAAATGAAAAAGATCAACATGTCATCAGCCTTTCCTCTGCAAAGGTAAAACACTTTTCTTAACTTCATGGAAATCAATGCTATAAATGCAAGTAGGAATCTGGTTTTGAGTAAGTACTACTGGTAGTATCTAGTCCTAATCTCATTGCTTATCAAGTTCATTTATTTTAATAAAAAGGTGGAGTTCTAGCTTAAAATTTCCAAATTATTTTATATTGAGAAACAAGACTAGAACGGAACTATTTGACGTATTTTCTTTCTCATTGTGACAAAAGAATACTTAAAATAGTAGATTTTAACATTCTGGTAATTTCCGTATTACTTTGGCAACTGCCAGAGTTATAACAGAACCTCTACCTGCATGCTTCATTCAGTAGTGATCACCTGCAAAGACTTCCTACAGCTTCATCTACCCTTCTGCCTGTCAGCCTGCTAAATCCATAGGTGAACTTTTTCTTACACTGGTGACTCTATACATCACGTTCAACTATTGACCTCTTTCTGACCAGTGTCTTTTACAAGGCTTACTGATCCAAAACATTGTCCATGAACAGGAATACTAATAAAATCAGTAATAAAACTTCTTCAACCAAATATTGCAAGATTCTGCTGGAAATGGATGTGTTTCCTTTAAGTTATTGGTGAAATCATGGCACCAGTAGTTTATGTCATTTGTCAAAATGAGATTGTTCAGGAGAGAATAAAAACTACTAAAAATATGTTACAAAAATACATGAGAAGACCCTGAAGGAGTAGTTATGAATGGCTATGGAGCTCTTTCAAGAGTGGTCCTATGCAATATTTTCAATATTCAGCAGAATTCAATATTTTCATTAACATCTACAATGATGGAATAGAGAGCATATGTACTAAATTAACTAGTTGCCCCAAACTGGTTAAGGCTGCAGGCCCTAAGCAGAAGTATTAGAATTCAGAATGGTCATTAAAATTGGAGGTGTGATCTGTGAAAAATACCTCCTATAAAGCAATAAGGACCTAATATAGTTAGTTCTGATGGGTTGACCCTGGCTGGACGCCAGGTGCCCACCAAAGCCGTTCTATCACTCCCCCAGCCTCAGCTGGACAGGGGAGAGAAAAATATAACAAAAAGCTTGCTGGTCGAGATAAGGACAGGAGATATCATTCACTAATTACCGTCACGGGCAAAACAGACTCAGCTTAGGGAAAATTAGCTCAATTTATTACAAATCAACCAGAGTAAGGTAAATGAGAAATAAAACGAAATCTCAGAACACCTTCCCTCCACCCCTCGCTTCTTCCCGGGCACAACTTCACTCCCAGATTTCTCCACCAAGCCCCCCCAGCAGCACAAGGGGGACAGGGATGGGGTTTACGGTCGTCACACGTTATTTTCTGCCGCTTCACCTCCTCAGGGTGAGGGCTCATCACACTCTTCCTCTGCTCCAGCGTGGGGTCCCACCCACGGGAGACAGTCCTTCACGAACTTCTCCAACGTGGGCCATTCCCATGGGCTGCAGTTCTTCACGAACTGCTCCAGCGTGGGTCCTTTCCATGGTGTGCAGTCCTTCAGGCACAGACTGCTCCAGCGTGGGTCCCCCACGGGGTCTCAAGTCCTGCCAGAAAACCTGCTCCGTGGGCTCCTCTCTCCACAGATCCGCAGGTCCTGCCAGGAGCCTGCTCCAGCACGGGGTTCCCACGGGGTCACAGCCTCCTTTGGGAACCCACCTGCTCCAGCGTGGGGTCCTCCCTGGGCTGCAGGTGGATATCTGCTCCACCGTGGACCTCCCTGGACTGCAGGGGGACAGCCTGCCTCACCATGGTCTTCCCCACGGGCTGCAGGGGAATCTTCGCTCCGGCGCCTGGAGCATCTCCCCCTCCTTCTTCACTGACCTTGGAGTCTGCAGGGTTGGGTCTCTTACATGTTCTCACTCCTCTCTCCAGCTGCCGTTTTCTGTCTGTCCCAACTTTTTTTCCTTCTTAAAAATGTTATCACAGAGGCGTTACCACTATCACTGATTGGCTCGGCCTTGGCCAGTGGCGGGTCCGTCTTAGAGCCGGCTGGTATGGGCTCACTCTCTCTCGAACACAGGGGAAGCTTCCAGCAGCTTCTTACAGAAGCCACCCCTGTAATCCCCCCCCCCGCTACCAAAACCTTGCCACATAAAACCAACACATTAGTCTACTGAGATATCCATCTATCTCAAAGTTTTCCAGCTTTTTGTTGGGTTATGTAGGAAATATTACTGAGCTATTTATTCTGTTCGTGCTGCTCCTCTGCCATAATTTCTTACCACTGCTCATTGAGGTGCCAGTAAATGCCACATTCTCATGTCTTTAATAACCCACACCCTGAAAATACATCATCAGAAATATCTTATCTTCACATAATCCTGGAGCCATAACCATTCCCCCTTCCTCACTCCTATAAATTTATACCTGTCTGTTCTATAGGTAACTGTACATTTGCTACTGGCATACATTACTGCTGAACTAGGGAGGGTTTTGACAGATAGCCTGGAAGGTATACATGTAGGAAAAATGGAATAAGACGTGAGACATGACTAAAGGGGAATGAATGTACATGAAGATATTTATAGAAAAGCAACTAAGAATGATGGCCCTGGGGCAGTAAATCTCTTGAGGGCAGAAGATCAGTTGAGGTCCCTTCTGAGCCTTTCTGTGATTCAATATGATGACTCAGAGGGAAACAAAATCTATTTTACAAGTCTCCAAGTATGTGGACACCTGAGCTTAACTAGATGTACCTAAGTTGTGCCAATGATATCAGTAAGATCACTTGTACCTGAAAATGAATATGTGAAAGTATGTTTTGATTAAAAACTACGTCTTTAAATAGCGCTGTGAGTTATAAGGCAGAAATTACACTTCTCAAAAAATAAAAATAAATACAGGTAAATTCCTAGACTTTCAAAAGTCAGGTAAATATTGTGGTCATAGTTGAAAACTATATCAAAAAAGAAGGGATCCCTCACAGAGAAGTATAAAGGACTTTACAAATAAAGTGACAATCACTCTGTGCCTCAAAGAATTTACAATCTGTAGATGATATATGGTATACACAATAGCAGAGGAAGGTCACCTGTAACAGGATTGCTTCCAAACCAGTTAAAGCACATTTGTGTTTGTACAGAAAAGAACCAGTTATTATACAAAAGTATGCAACTTCCCAGGGAACTTTTAATGTTACATTAAACACAGAATTTTTTTCCACCTAAAACACAAAGACCAATTTACTTTCCAATCTGCCTAGCATAAGAAAAATCAAAATAATTTTCTCTATTTTGTTTTCATCTTTCTGTGACTGTGATATAGGAGGTTGCTGAAACAAAACAAGGAGAGCCTATATATCTTCACTGAAAATAAGTTAGAGAGATATCAATGATCTCATGGAAGCATTGTAACCAATGGAAACAAAATCTTTTTATATTCAACAGAGGTTGCATTAGCTGTTTGAAAGAATAGAAGAACTAGGGAAAAGCTTAGGAAAATTAAATTAATACTTTTTCTGGACATTCCCAAAATTAGTTTAACCTAAAACATGTCAGATATATTAATATTAAAATAAAAGCTTTGTTATTGTTCCATTTTTCAGCTAAAAGTACAGAACAAGATAAAAAGTAGGGAATACTTTTTTTTTTAATTGTTGTATTACCACATTTGAAGGCTCAGACTAATTTTATACTTAATGGCTATTTTTCTTGAAATATATTGAAAATTTTCTGATTTACTGTAAAGATATTTTTATGCTATATAAATTGCAAAGCTTCAAAACAGCATCATAAAGGTAAACCTAAGTCTAATGCACTAGGGAAATGTTTTCCTCTGATGACAGAACCTGAAAGAAGATTGTAGTATTTGTCCTGTCACTGTCACGTTAAACACTATGTTCTTTACATAGATGTATATTCACAGACCAGAGTATTCTTTATACTGTCAAGGCCTCTATCAGAAATGCAGTAAGTTTCTGTGTATTCTGTGTATTGTTTGTTTCCATTTCCTTCGGAAGTGAGATGTGAATGACCACAGCCTCATCTTCCCAGTCAAGTTTAGTTTCTTAATTCTCACCAGGCATAGATAGTCCTTATTTTCTGACACAAGTGACTGTAGTGAGAAAGTTATAGTTTCACAGGTGGACAATCATAGCTTCTATCAGAGAACCAGGGGAAGTTAAAGAAAGATGGGAAATTTTTATACATCATACAAGAAGAATACAAAAAACCTTAAAGGTTACAGTAGATAAACTTCTCACTATTTTTAGCTGTTCTTTAAAGGACTTGAGAAATAGATGATAAATGATTTATTAAACTTTCACTACGTTTGCACTTCGTACTCGTAAGACCTGGCCTTGGCATAAGCCACTACTGTATTTTGTGGAATAATATGCATGTCAGAATAAAGAAACTATTTTGTATCTGTCCTTCTCTACCTCCCATCACTTCTCTTGTAAGCAGACACATGCTGATGATGTTCAGTACTGTAGGGTCAGTAGTTCCCATGGGCATCCTACATCTTTTCCCCTGCAAGCAGAGACCTTAATTGCTTAAGGGATAGATTATATCTGTTAAAAAAAAAAATCTTAAAATGTTTTGAGATTAGGGTAATATGTTAAACATTCTTGCCTTTGTTACTGGCCCACGGGTCAGACAATGGGAAGGCCTGGACAGTGGGAACAGGGGATATTCCTGTGAAATATATTTAGGAACCTTTTAGTGAAAAAAATTTCCCAGACTATTTTCTTGTTTAAGTTAGATTGCATATATTGCACTTAACTTCTGGCTTTGACTCCCGAGAATTGTAACATGTAATTTCTTATATTACTTTATGAAGAACAACAAGACTTAATGTTGGATAGATGGCTTTTAAGATATTATGTGAGCTGCATTCCCGGGGACTAATATCCATGGAGGCAGAAAGCTAGAAAGCATATTCTTTCAGACTGTATTTAAGGAAATCAAATAGTCAGCCTTTCGGTAGTCAGTTTTCTTTGGTATGTTTTCTATATAGTATTAACTTTCTATATTAACAAAGTGTAAGAACGTTTTAAAACAAGGATTCAAACAAAGAATTTTACTACCTTGCTTTGCCCTCATTTGACCTCAAAGGACTTTTAAGACTGAAAAGCCATACACAAATGTACTCACAAGAATATGTCCACAGCCCATATGTAATTGATTTACACTACAGAGTTCAAAAGTAAGGGATCATATTGGCTTTTGGTTTCAGACTTGTGCTGCAGCAAGGGTTTGCAGTCTGAAGAAGCAATGGCTGAGTTAGTTAGGGGGTGGAAAAACTCCAGTGAACGGTTTTAAAGATACCACAAATGTTACACATTTTTTACAATAGTACTAGGGGATTCAGTTGATGGTATTAGCCTTAGTTCCATACTACAGAACATTAATGTATGCCTTAGTTTATACAGAAATGTAAAAGTGAACCAATCCTACACCATGGTTTAACAGCACTAGTGCAAAAAAACAGAAATCACAGGGGTTTTGTATTCCAGTGGAAGAGCCAGTTTACAAGACTATTAGCTCTAACAGTCTTAACATCCCAGAGCATGGAAAACAAAGAGTGGCACCCAGGAGGAGAGGGAGGCATCAGTGTGTCAAGGAAGTATCAAAAGAAAATTTCATGCAACACAATGGCCACGATACAAAACAAATGTCTTTGTGAAGAGAATAGTATGATCATGCAGACCTGACGTCAAAAACTAAAACTCCATAAAGCAAAAGGGTTGTCTTCTTTGTTTCTGAAGTGCAAGTGTTCTTCAGAACCAGTAAGTTACTTGTAACTGCATGCTAGATTAAAGGCAATATTGAAGTTATCCAAGGAGTTTAGGAAAGCAGATATAAATAAAATATTTTGTGTTATGCTCATTTTTAAGACCTTCTCTTTAACCGTATGTCAAAAACTGTAAATAGAAATAAGTGAAAGATTTTTAACACAAGGGTCAGTATTATGCACTGAGGGAGATTGTGCCAGTGTCATAACTTAAATGAGGAAGTACATTGTTGCCTTTTTGTTGTAAGGCCTTTTAGCATATGTTTTATTTGCACTGTGTGCAAGCAATTGGTTGATCAGTGCAAGCATTTCAGGTGTTTTCTGTGGCTGCAGTTTTTGCTTCTGAAGTCTGATTTTAATTTCGATTCCATGAGTTAGTCTTTTTATTGGGAAATATGACTACATAACTGTTTAACCTATTTGATCTGTGATGACTTGCAGTATTTAAAAAAAAAAAAAGCAGTCTGATTATCTGCAAGTCCAATTGTTGAACATGCCAAGGATCAATTAGACCTATACAATGCTTGTTTTGTTCAAGTTATTTTTAAGATGCATGTGCTTTATTTTAGGAGACTGTTCTGCTTGCTTTTCATCTGTTGCTGGATGGTCTGACTGGATTTCAGTCAACCTTTTCTGACACTGCCCAAGTCTGTTCACATGACTTATCTTTGTGAGTTAGATGATTCCAAAAGTACAGATTACTCAGCAGGTCACTTGTGTCTACAGAGAAGTCCCGTGTGTATGTGGTAGTGGAGGGAGGGACAGAGGGAAGGAGGAAAAGGGTGGAGCAGAGCTCTGGAATGGTTGGGTGTTATAACAGGTTTAGGGAGCTCTTAGTAAATGCAGATCTCTAGTATAAGGAGGTTTACTGCCTCAGACAGTCTACTTAAACCCCCCACCTTTCTAATCTCTATTTGCAGTGAACCCGTGCTTAATCCCACTAAATGATACAGAAGCTGAAAGTCTCTAATTCCATAAATTACTAATCACATAAACATGGATTAAAAATACTGCAGAAACTGCATAAGTTACATTCATTCAGCAAGGTATATTTTAACCTTTATTTATTATGATAAATGTGCAATCCACCTCCTGAATGAACTGGAGAATTTGACTGGCAATTGTTTTAACATAGGCCTTGCTACACTGTGTATTGACATTACCTTGCTGAAAAGTAAAACATGAGTACTGTGTGGATTATTTTCTTTAAATCAGATTCTTAAGCACTGTAGTCTTCATTATCATAGCTCATAATTGCAGGCTGAGTCTAAACTGTGAAGTTCAATAATTCTGTCCAGCTCTCTCATCCTGGTGCAAAACTTGGCTGCATCCCCACTAAGCGTTAGCGTAAGGACTGATACGCACACCATTCTCTTGCACCCTACATCCCAGCACAGTTATCTCCACTGAAATGAACCTAGGCATGAACAAAACCGAGATTCTCAGCACTGTTTGTCCAGGTTCCCATCCGGATTATCAGGGACCAAGGGCTCTGGGTTGAACTGCATCACACTATTGTTTCAGTGTACTGCACAGTTCAGATATAATGGTAAAATCTACATGTACCATTGTGGCACTTGACCCAAGTACTCTGGTCAAGCTTAGATATAGACATTGTGCTCTCAGCACCTCCTGTGGTAAAACAAAAAAAATCTGTGGCTTGCACTTTTGAAATTAGTCTTGTTTCTGTCAGTCCCCCTGTATGTAAGGTAATCTTAAAGGAAATATTAATTAATCTAGTGCTGTAAACTAAGTATAAAAATCAGAAGTACAGCTCTACTATAATAAAATTAATATGGATGATCTTGATATGGATGTTCTTCAAGAAACAACAAACCAGTCAAAGTGGTGTTATACAATATAATGCATACACAGCTGGAGATAAGTCTGGATCTTTCTTCAATCTCTTCTAAAAGGAGAGCTGATGCCAAAATCTGAAATGTATATGCATGGCTTCTTGGTTTGCAAGGAGAAAAATAGTCACTGCCAGTGCTGAATTAGTCACTAGATCTTACATCTTTCTAGAATCATGACATGATGTAAAATGAGCATCAGTCAAATACAAATAGCATCAGTGAAAGAAAAACAGTATCAAAGGTGTTCCTTATTCTTCCATCTGCTGTCTGAGCAGTGTTGTCTTCTTGCAGAACTTTGGGGTTTTTTTGTGGTAGACCTCAATAGATCGGCAGAGAGAGTGCCCTCACTTGGGTGTCAAAAATCAGTACTATATTTGGTGGCAGACAAGCCCAGATCACATTGCACTGAAACTTGGAATTCATGTGAATTGTTTTGAGCAGACTTCTTTATTCACCTGGGGGCATTTTTGCCAGTGTGCAATACAGCTTTCTGAAAAACATTGAAAAAACCTTCCGTGATACTTAATTTAACTGAAAACAGATTGCCCTGAGCCAGTAATAACAAAACAAACTTAGTATTATGACAACAATTAAGAAACTATTTTGGAATTTGAATTCAAATGATGGTTCCATTTAAGAAAATGAAGATTCCTTAAACTAGTCCAGCACATGAGCACTTTGTCTGCTCCAATATTATAAGGAATTCTTGATGGAACAAATTATTAGTAAACTGCTGTCAGGCAGCTATTAAAAAATTATCTATACATTGGATTCTCTTATCACAAAAATTGAACTTTCTTGGTTTAATAACATAAGAATATCTACAAATTAGGCAGATCCATAGATCTGCAAATAATTTCGATATGTCCTTTAGTCATATGAATTAGTATTTCCACAGTAGTGACACTGAGGAAGAGGGGAGGGCACAGGCAGAGATTGTCATAATTCTGTGCTGCTGGACTTGCTTCAGAATGTAATATTCCTGGAAATAAATTTGTTCCTGATATTCCAGGTTGTGAAGACCTTAAAGGTAACAGTGTGCGTAGGTGCAATTACAGTTGTAGTCCACAGCCATGTCTCTTTTTCTTCAGCTGTTCAGTTAAGTGAATTTACCAGGAGTTCTGAAATATCAATGTGATCTATTTGTTCCTAATCATAGGAACAGGTTCCAAATAACAGGAACATGTTCCAAATCTTGTGTTGAGATTTCCCACAAACACAAACTATTCTCTGTGTAAAATTATGTACCACAGACCATCAGGAACCACATTCATCACAACTAGACTTACAGTGTGTCTGTCTTGATTTATGTTTTGGTTGAAAATATTTCCAAAAAGGAAGTACTGTTAAATTTGTCTTTTGTGGTATTAAGGTATTAACTTGTCTTTTGTGTCATTGCACCAAAATACAGACTCGGATTTTCACATAAAACATGGACTCTTTGCTAAAGTGTCAGCACGTTGAAGTCATAGATTAGGTTATCAGCATGAAAGTGAAAGTGTATGTATTTAACTGTAAATACAAATGTACATAACTCTTTGATTGGAATTATTCTGCAGAAGCCACTAACCCAGTTTTCAGGAAGCACTTTTTCCAGAATAGCTGCAACAGCCTATTCTCTTGATTTGTGGCTGTAATTTCATTGATACGTATCATTTAGGAGTTAAAAAAAGAGGAATGAGTGATGTATTTCCCACTGTTACAACTATTTTACACCTTCTCTCTTAGGTCTGAGGGAGTACAAAGTAAAATAATATGGCTTATTCAAGCACTTAAACAGTATCTTTTTTATTGAAGAGAAATGCTGGTAGAATATGCAAGTCCTTTAAAAAGTGCTATCTTTGGACTTGGAATTACAGCTAAGCAGCATCCTTGAATGCTTCAGGATACACTAGATAGACAATGAACCATGACATGAGTTGGATGTTTCAAGCCAGGCAAGGCAAGACTGTCCTGTATAAAGGTACTTGATCTGCCTGGTTACTACATTGGCACTATTGCATTTTTCTACAAATATCAATACTGTAATTTAATAGAAATTGCTAGCCTTTTTTAAAAATGGGCCCAATCAGCTGAAGAAGTAGTTCTACAGGGTGCATGGTAATACGAGAGCAATCTGTGGGGTAGAGAAATATGGAAAACTGACCTGACACTCCAGCCTAGATAGAAGAATGCTGCATAGGAAATCTCTGCTGTGTTTGTTTTTTTCCTCTCCTTCATGTCACTCAGCCCTTCATTGCCCCTTCCTCTCTATAGTTAGTTTGCCCATTCTTATTCTTATCCTGCAGCCTGAAGCATTTATTACCTCATTTTTTCATATTACAGAACTCTTTGAATGCATTCAGGAAGCATCAAGAAAAAAAACCCACTCATAGGGACAGGGGCTATTAAGCCTGGAGATGTGGCAGGAAGCAGGTCATTATCTGAAAGATGATCTTACACTCATGACGCTCTGTGGAAACAAGAAGATTAAGGCCAATGGCAGAGACGAGACCAGACTGCCTAGTCCTTGTACTGAAAGGCTGTGAAGCAGTGATAACCGCTCGCTCTCTCACTTAGTGTGGAGCGGGAATTCACAACTACAACAGTGGAGACTTCTTGAATTGTCAATGGAAGTCAGTAAGCCAAAATTTGCTACACCAGTTGTTCCACTGATTTTACTAGAACACCTCCAGTAGTGGGTTTGGTTGAATTAGACCACTTAAGTGAGTCAGGTGCGCAAGATTTGAGCCTACAGGCTTCAATGCGTAAAAACAATCTCAGTTTTGTTTGATGATCAGCTGTGCTAGGGTAGGGAGTATATTCCCAGCCTTTATACCACTGTACAGTATCATTTGTAAACAACACAAAACCTTTGTTTTACATTAGTTAATGGAATGTTTTTTTGGTCTTTTTCTCTTTAAAAGTAATTTCTTTTTTGGCAGCTAATACTGAAAGAGCAATACACACATTTACACGTGGCAGGAGAGTAGTGTAACAAACAGGGTGATTTCTCACATCTCCTTTCTGGGGCATGGCAGAGTTTCATTCCATTCATAATTCCTTCAAAATCTGATGCAGCCAGCTTGATGCAAGCACATAAACACTTTCTTGCTGAAAGTTGCCCATACTAAATTAACTCTGTTATATATAAGTTAGTTTTATTCTTACAGAACCCAAGGGCTGATTTTTAGTGTTTCAGGGAGGATAAAGGGAGGTAAGATATGTTATTAATTTTTGTATTTTCTGACTTTTGCAAATTTACTCAAACCTTAATGTTATCAGTCTCCAATCCTCTCTCTCCAGATTTGCTTAATGGCAAACTGGCTGTGCGACATCCCAGTGGGAAGTCATAAATGTCTTTTGCCTGTCTGGAACTGAGCAGGCCTGTGTAGGTCAGTGTGGATGTTTATCTAACCTATTGTGAAAGCACATGACATTGTTTTAAGGATATATTTATAATACAGTCATTTGTCTTCCCGAAAAATGAGAGTAGCTGAGCTGGAAGCACAATGTTTAATTTATGTCGAACCATTGCTAATCGTGGCTCTTACTGGAATGTACTGTATATCAACAATATTGAATTTAATCTAGATAATTTGAAAAAGAGGCATTTGGGAAATCTGCTCCAGCCATCCTTCACAGAAATTATGTGGCCACATCTATATCAGATGCATTTTTGATATACTGCTTTGAAAGTCAAAGTTAATCCTTCCCTTGCTGCTATGCTCTTATTCTCTTTGGTTTATTTGCTCCTCCCAGATAGTAAGAATTTTATTCTCCTCTTATATTGCATAATCCTTCCAGAACATTGAGTATTCTTCTTTGGACTTTTCATGTAACTTACCCAATTCTCTGTTATTTCCTGTCCCATTTTCCATTATTCAAATTACTTTATCACTTGGGTAGTCTGAAAAAAAACCTACAAAATTGGCCTACAGAAGAGAAGACTTGAGGGAGATCTCATCAATCTATATAAATACCAGAACGGAGGGTGTAAAGAAGATAGTGCTGGGCTCTTTTCAGTGGTGCCCAGTGACAGAACCAGAGGCAATGAAAACTGAAACACAGGAGGTTCTGTCTGAACATCAGGAAACACTTCTTTTACTGTGAGGGAAACCAAGCACTGGCACAGGTTGCCCAGAGAGGTGCCCAGGTGTCCCCATCCTTGCAGATATTCCAAATCCATCTGGACATGGTCCTGGGCAGCCTGCTCTAGGTGGCCCTGCTTTAGCAGTGGGGTTAGACAAGGTGACCTCCAGAGGTCCCTTCCAACCTCAACCCTTCTCTGATTCTGTGAAAAAGTAAAAGGGATTAGAACAAATTTTAAATGTATGCCTCATATGTGCATTTTCCTTCTCTAGTTCTTAGACATATATGGTGTATAATATACATTCATGCTTACAACCAGCATGCAGCTAGACTGTTTGAGGAAAATATGTGTCCTAGCTATGGTTGCATCTTTGCAAAATGATGTTTTGTTTCTCAGCACATCTGAGATTGCACAAATTTTCTTCATGAATGGATTGTCCTCTTGTATTCTCAGTATACATGAAGGAAATGATCCATTAGATATTCTGTTTCTGGGCAAGTACTTGATCATTAAAGTATTAAATAGTCTGTATTTGCTGCAGATGGAAACAGAGCAAGATCCATATTCATTCAGCCTGTGCTGATTTCTATAGTTCTTCTACCAGAAAACTGAGATCTAGGGTTTAAGATATATTAAAAATAAATTTCCAGACCTGTAGTTTTCTGATTGCTTATTTTGATATGGGGGAATGAAGCAAAAGGACATCTTCAAAATGTAAATGAAGTGTTGTATACCTGAAATTTACTTCAAACACTATGTCTAAGGTGAGAGCATCATTCTAAGATTGGCTGAAGATTGCCAAGAGGAACCTGACTGGTTCTCGAGCTCTTCTGATCCAGGTGTTCATGGGCAGTCACCTCTGTCCTACAACTCTAGCTTCATATTTCTGACCCACACACCATCTAAATGTCCACTGAAACTGTTCTCCAGAAGTGTTGAGGGTTACTTTATCTTTGCATTAGGGGTCAGTTAGGTCTATTGTCAGGACACAGTGCAGAGACAGACATACAGAGCCTTTATAGACTCTCAGTCATTGCATAGCACCCAGTAAATATCCTGCAGGCTCATTACTATACAATTAGACTCACTATTGCATATAACCCAGTTTGATTTCTTTCCAGCATTCCTCCACGTGTGGGAAAAGGAAAGTAACCTTATATATTACCATGTTAATGGTACTATCTGAGGAAGTGATCTGAAATGTTCATAATTTTGAACTTTGCCAAATTACTGTCTCAATAAGGCACTAGTTGCAGTACCATCTGCTGCACCACATTGCATTAATATGCTTAGAGCTAAATCCTCCTTGCCTTAGCCTCAGAAGTAATCCCATTGACATCAGTTTGTTCCTAAGTCTTCTAATAACTACAGGGAGTTGTAGTACTTTGCAGGATCACCTTCAGGGATCACAAGACACACAATGGCACTCTCTGCAGATAACTTACTCTATTAAATAACACAACAAGCAGAACTGCAGTTTGACCTCTACTTCATGCCTGCTGATTTTTGTCTTTGAGGGCTCAGATGTTCTGTATGAATTTGTGAATTTTTTTCTTGTAGACCTTGGAGCCTTCAATGACCCCCTGAAACAGTTGAACAGTGTAGCAAATAGGGGGCAGATAAACTAAACACTTCAACAGAAAATCAACTTTAATTGTTGCTTACTCTTCCTGTCTATGCCTACAGTGAATGCTGTGGCTAGTGCAACTCCCTTCTGCTGCAAGATTGGATGGATTTTGGATTTTCGTGCACAAGTATTTTTTCATAAATTGTTTTAAAGATTTGCAGCAACACCACTCTGTAAAACTGAGGAAAGTTGTCTTTTTCAAAAAACAAATTTTCCTTAACTTACAGAAAGTATCAGCAGGATGTGAGAGTTTGGAAGCACTGGAAGGAAGTTACTGTTTTCTCTTGGGAGTTGTTGAGATAATTTCTTTAGAGCAGTGTTTTAAGGTCACTTTCTTATTCTTAACTAGCAGTAATTTGAAGGGATTATCTTTCAGCGGGAGGAGAGGGATTGTCAGCAAATCCTGGACCTCTTTAGTCCTTTTCTATCTCAGTTAATTACAGACAGAAAGGGGCAGAAGAGGATTCACTTCTTCCAAAGTTAAAGCATGTTTCTACAGTGGCCTCCTCATAACAATCCAGCAGGAGATAAGTGTTCCCGAGCCTGAGCTTTATTGTACCGAGAGCATGTAAAATATTTATTTACCAATTTTGTCTTGCCCTATATCCCATCTTTGTTCTGTCTCCCTCTGCTGTTCCCATTTTAGTTGGTAAGATGAATCTTTTTTCTCTTTGTCTGTCTCTGTGTGTGTATTAAGAAAAATAGAAGAGAGGGGTGTTTTTACATGGTCATAAAACAGGCTTTAGACCCAATGGAAACGACAGTTCCGGCTTTTTTCTATGTTCTGAGTTTTAGGGCTTGAAGGAAGGTGGTGCTTGAGAGAAAAGTGTTTATGTATGCAAATATACACATTTAAATTTTTTAAGGCTTTGGCAAGAACTCCCACTGAATACTGGAGGGATTTGATTCCCAATGTTGCTTAGTGTCTGGAAATTCCATCTGTAACTATGTGGTTTTGCCATTGGGTTGAAAAATGAAAGACACAAGAAGAGCACCCCAGAACAGAGGGCATTGATCGAGACTGTGGTCCTGGAGAGGATAACAGAGTAGTTTGCTGAAGCTGTTGCAGCTGAGACAGGAAAGCGAGGCAGCGTGCATTCCTTGAATGCCCCTCTGTGCCTGTTACTGACTGCGTGAAGGAGGCTGGCTACAATGTGGGAATACAGGCAAGAATCCCTGCTCTGCTAACTCTTAAAAAAGGTGTATCTGTGGGTCAAGGCCAGTTCTGCTAGCACCCAAACTGAACCAACAAGTTTTTTCATTAATGTAAGCCAGTGTTGTAGATATAATGTTGCTGTAAGTATAGCTCAGCTTTTCCTGTAAGTTGGAAACAGCAGGAAGAAGGGAAGAGATTATTTCCATAAAGCACTTGCAGCTCCTTCTCTCTACAGTCCTTCTCCTCCCTAATGTGTTATGTTTGCTTGTATATAGTCTATATTCTGTGACTTCAGAAGACACAGTCTAGAAGCATTTTGCCATAAAGAATATGTTTTCAGAGGGCTTCAGGGATTCCTGGCATTTGTCAGGCTGCTGTGGGAAGTTCTTCAATAAGTATGTAGAACAGTTAAGTTACTATTAACAAAACGTTCCTAAGGCAACTCCCCGTAGTCACCTCCTAATTTCTAAATAAGCATGCCATTTGTTGCCACTCTTTGTGCATGAATTCATGCACAGTCATGTGTGCTGATGCAGACGAACAGCAGCGACATTATATCTTGCGGCCACGCAGGTGATGCCTTGTGTGGGAGTTACTCATGTGGAACAGTGGTTTATGTAAACTCCCCATCCCTGCCCACGGGCTGGGAAAGGAAGAAGGCCGGAAGGAAGGGAAGAGATTAGTGAATGCTGTGATGTGTCCAGGTTTTTGCTGTCGCTTTAAGTGACTGCATTTTCTTCATGTGGTACTGGCCTTAATAGCTGAACAAGCAGCAAGAAACAGTGCAAGAGGCTCTTCCTTATATTCACTTGTGCTGTAAAATAATCTTCTCATTGCTTTGATAAAATGTCAAAGTCATGTTTCAATTGTTGGCCAATTTAACTTGAATAGTCCATGAGTTTATTAGAATTGTCAGTCTTTAGTTTTGTTTTGTATAATTTCACTAACTTTGTAACAGATCAGGGTGATGTTTATGGAAAGGTCATTATATCTCTGTTCAGTGACTTACTCTTTTCACCTGACTAGAGTATCTCTGTAGATACCTGCTTCTGATTAATCTTCAGCTCTTACAGCTGTTTTTACATGCTGTAATTGTGACTGTGCCAGAATTGAGCTTAGAGTTCTACCTGCAACATTGCCCTAAATTTCTCGACTTTCATCACCAATTCTTCTTTCTATTTTTGCTGGTCTACTGTCAGCTGGATGAACAGTTTCATCATTTTTTTTCTATTCAACCAGATTTCCTTTTTCAAGCCTTCTCACTGCCTATTTCTCTTTTTGTATGCTTTAGAAATTGCATGTCTTGAGTAAACTTCTGAAGTATAATCAGAAGTCTATCAGAGTAATATGATGGACATGGTTCTTCTGACTCAGTACTGTCTCAGAGAAAACTTAGTTTCTGTAAGAAGTTTTTTAGAGCCTTTTCCTTTTGAGTTTTCCTGAAAACAAACAAAATATTCAGGAGCAATTTTCTTCTACTTAAAATTCTGAAACACTTATCTATGAACTTCTCTCTGGTGCCAAATGTGATCTGTTTAAACACTGATTGATGTATCTGTTTCTTTTCTTCCCTTTTCAGAATTTTGCTGGATCCACTGTAACTTCCTTTAAAATCAGGTTACTGAAGGAAATTCCAATAATCTCAAAATCTGTGTATCTCCCTGAATAATTTCCATCCATTACTGTCTCACTTATTTTTATTCTGCATGCAGTGAACAGTCTTCTATTTGGTTTGGTGGTTTGGGGGTTTTTTGGGCAACAGTGTTTCTTCTATGCTGAGATCCTCTTTTAAGTGATAAAAGAGAGAGACACTTCAACATTTTATAACATCCAGAGAAACAAACATTCATTCTCAATTGTATAGTGTGTGTCTTTGGAAGAAATAATTCCTGGCAATTGCAATCAACTTTTCGTAACATGAACATATGTACAAGTGAAGTCTTCCTCATTATCAAAAGTATTTTTAAGGACATGACATAATGCCTGTGAATTATAATGGGCACATGCTCTATTCAACAGAAAAATAACAAAATTAAGAAGGGAATAGGCTATGGTGAGGAAAGCCAAAATAGTCAAATTTTGTGGGTTATGTTTCAGCCTGTGATTTGCTGTATGTCATTTGGGAAACCACTTACTTTCTCTGTTTGTAGGTGTAAAATGAAAATTTTTCCTGAAATAGTTACATTGAAAAAAAAAGAAAAAAAATTAAGCATTTATGTGATCAAATGGACGATACAAGTGGTACTCTGCAGACATTAAATTATCTAATCCCAAATTTGCAGAGAAAGTATTTCTCAGGGCTGTTTTAGGTTTTCCAATATCTTTGTATTAAAAGGTGAGTAATATTACAGAACTAAATTTTCTGAGTTGTCAGCAGTGAATTTGATTGTAGTTGTTTTCTTTATGAAGTTGACCGACTGTTCTTGTTTTTATCTCAGAGTTCTTCCTGTCAGATTTCTAGTTTGGTGTTAGGCAAGATAAGCTAAAAGCAATTACTTTGCAAATCAAATGTCTTTAATGATAATTTAATCCATCTTTTTTTCTACCAGTCACTAGCATTTCTAGGTCAATAGCACTCTGACTGCTGAATTTGAGTTACGCATCAGATAGTAGTTTCTAGCACTTCTGATATAAGACTGGCTGTAAGTCATTTCCTGGGGCATAACTTGTTAATGGCCTTAGCAAGTAGCTTATGTCATTAAAACTTTTATGAAATTGTATAAAAGTGCCAACAGAGCTCTACATTCTTTGTTCTGGCTAATCTCTCTTAAGTTTTTCTAAGGTGCCAGTCATTGTACTGTCTAATAAATCAGTCAGAAAGAAAAAACCAGTCATTTCAAAATGAACTTCCAGTCACGCAGCACCAGGTCTGCTTGCTTCTTTTTCTGTTACAATGCTCATCTCTTAGGGACAGATGCTCAGGCCGGTTTCAAGAGGCTTATCAGATGGTCTTCCCACCATGGGCAAGTTAATATATCAACACAGCTGCTTTTACCTGTGGGTGAATTAAGTAGGTTTTCAGGAATATAACACAAGAATCTGCACCCAAGCTGTTTGCTGCAGATATCTTTGGACTTGGACCTACCTTTACCATAATGTTTGTCACCAAACAGGAGATCCTGGGATGAATCAAAGAAATGGCAGTGGATTACCCTAGGAGTTTTCCTAGGATTTTTCTTTTTTTTAACTCATCAGATCTCCCCAAATTATTGCTCTCTTAGAGAAACAGCAGCCCAGCCACAGTCAGGGCAGGCTGGCTGCTTCATGCTTCCTGGCCAAGACTATGAAGTTAGAATTTGACTAACTGCATCAAGATCACCTAAAAAAAGCCACTGAGATCTCAACTGAGTGACAAAGTTAAGAATAAGGAACAGCTGAGAGAGGAAGACCTCCAGGGACTGTATCACAGGAAGCAGAATTATTCATGTAAAATTTCTGTCTGAGATGCAGCTTAGTTATCAAGTTCATTTGAGTATTTCATGGGTTTGTCCTGATGTGTTTTAGGGACTTACATGAAATGGAGCATTTCATCCAAAGATTCGACTTTTGTCAACGCCCACAACACTCCCAGTACTGATGGGAGCATTGTACCAACATGTGTCTTTGTGTTACACTCCCAGTTAAAAAAGCAGCCCCACCTTTTAATAACACAATTGAATGAATACAAATAACTTGCACAAATGCCTATGTAAAACTCACCACGGTTTTGACAGCTGAGTAAGAATTGCAGGCAGATGTGATAACAGAATAACTTTTGGGAGGATAGTAAGATTATCTTGCAGGGAAATACACCACACTAAAAGCCATGGGATCTGAGAAATTAAATCGTGATTTCTTGCAGGATTAAGAGTGGTTTGCATGGGATAGCAGTAAGTTCAACACAGCTTTTGATGAGGCAGGATGAATAAGTTCTGCTAATATATAATTATTGATGAGTAATTCTAGAGTTTAAAGCAAGTGATGTGTTTTCTGTTGAAACTGAAAGTAAGAACAAATATATCTAATATATCTAGTGCTTCTTACAGGATAGTACCCCAACTGTGATCAGTAGCATTTGCTTATGGAGAGCGTAAGAAGTATATATGCATAAAAATGATCCTTCTGCAGCGTGTCCTGATCCTGATTTGCTCGAACATCTGCTGTTAGTCAAACATTTCAGGAATTCCTTTATCTGGAACCGTCTGAAATTTATCTTTGTACTGTTGCACACCATTTGATAGTCCAGTTCAAATAGAAGCTTTTAAACTATTGGCATTTATCTGTATATGACTGAAAAGTATCACACAATGGAGTCATCTTGTCATTAAGTAGAACCAATTCTCAGGAGACCTGGTTCAACTGTGGACTTGTCAGGTCAAGATTACAAAACTCAGCCTTTCTGTGCCTTTTATCCTTAGTAAAGTGAGGATAAACATACCATTGATATTTGTCTTGCTTATTTGGGGATGTGCCATGCTTAATAATGTGATTTTCATTGGAGGCTATAATATTACTGTCATATAAACAAAAAGTAGTTGAAAATCCAATCATGATACAGTACTAGATTTTCTCCCCTCTTTCTCCCTCTAGATTTTTAGAGTGTGGGATATACAGACCCTTTCACTACTGCAGGTCTTCCATGATAATCAAGGGAGTCCTGGAGAGATGGAGACCTTTGCCATGGTATTTGACAATGATCGTGGCACACTTATCACCGGTATGTTACTGCAGTTGATGTGTGAGAGCATGCTTCTTCTCCTAGAATGCGATTTCCTTTATGATTACATACAACTGAAGTTGAGTACAGGAATAAGGCATAAAAGATGTACAGAATACTGGGAGGTAAGGGTATTTGCATGTTAAGACCATTTTTAAAGTGGGTCTTGTTATATATGGTGCTAATTTCAATATAGAAATATGCATGAAAATATGCAGCATGGGAATTAACAGCAGGAACCAAAGGAAATTAAAAAGGCTTCTCTGAAGACAAGGTGAGCCTTCCTTAGAAAATTAAACTACAGATCTTGTTCTGTAGCCTTGTCATTTCTTGAAAGCTACTAAGCTGCTGATCTTCCCCTAACTATTCCTCTAGCACCCTCCTCCCAGCTGGAGATCAAAGCAGCAAAGTATAGTCTCTGTGGAGCCCTCACAAGTGTATTCAAACTCCTTATTTAACTCAGTAGCTACAGGGAGCCCCAGAGTCTGTGGTGTCAACTGGTGCACTGTCCAATTGATCAAGAATAAAATATTGTGGGAACTCATCCCGAGGTTTCTGGGCTCTGTTTCCTGACTCTGTAGCAGGGAGCCTGGAACCTCCGAGGGACCAGAGCTTCGCAGGTGTCGCTAGGGATGTTAGCCTTCTATATCTAAGGCAGAGACTCTGCAAACTGGCAGGGTTTGTCTGCCCCAAAGACATAGTCACTGAAAAAAAACAGCTTTGAACCTGTTCTGGGGCTACAGAGGCCTGAGACATACCAGGCAAATAAGGTCATTGTCTTTGGAGACAGCTTTTTCTGTCCTTGGATTAGAAACAAGGCACAAAGCTTGCAAAGCCTGTCAAATCTGAGAAGATGATTGTGAAACAGTTTGTTTTCAGTGACTTGGCGGTTTCTGCTGAATCTTTGTGGCAATAAACTTGTTTTAGAAGCCTGAATATATATGTTGGACTAGAGTCCACAAATTGTTTTATGTATTTAGGCATTTGGTAAGCACTGAGAAGCTTAAGAAACTTCAGCTTCTTGGTCTTATTTAAAAAATGCCAAGAATATTACTGAGTCTAGTTTTTAAAGATTTTTAATCACTAAAGGATACAGATATGATCTTCAGTTCAAATTCAAGTTAGTGAGATTTTCAAGGCTTAGTAATGTAGGAATTTTACATGGATAAATCCTTGACAAAATGAGGTAACTGTGCCCTTATAAACAATGATTGGAGCAGTGCCCAAATATCTGTAAAAAATCTTGTCCTGGACTCTGTTAGTGATTCCATTAAAAGGCTAAATGAATGCATCCTTGCCCCCAAAAAGGGCAGGAGACTGAGGCTATATGTGGGTGAATTAATTCTCATTGCTATGTACCTGGCTTTACAGAGGAGATTTTCAGTTATTAGTTCACTAACATCCATAAATCGTGGCTCACCTTCATGCTTCATTTGAATATCGCCATAGCTTTCCTTCTGTGCCTTTTTCCAAGCTGCTGGCCTCTATGCCTGGACTTACGCCAAGTATTAGGCAATGTCATCATTTGCTGCATACTCACTGCTGACTGCTGCTCCTCTGCTGGTAGAACCGTAGTAAGACTGGAACGGCAATAGGAGGCTGCATGTGTAGTCTGGTTTGTAAGCCTGCCTTGTAAAAACCGTGTCCTTTCTTTTGTCTTTTTGTCCCCATCTGCCTCGCTGTCTTTGCAACCCTTCTGATCTGAGAGCACTGGAAGGTGTCTGGAAAACGCCACTCAGACCTGCAGTGCTCTGTGAAGGAAGGTACTGGAAAGACATTATCACTGCCTGCAGATAGAATTGCCTTATCTCTAAGAAAGTGGATACCAGAATTTATTTTATTGATATATCTGCAAATCAGAGTTTTATTTATTTGGGTTCATTCCATTCCATGCCAGCTCACTCTGGGACTGAGGGATTTTTGGCTCCTAATGATTTGGAGTCAGGGTATCGGTCCTGTCAAAGGTGGGCAGGCGGTTGAGGTAAGTAGACACTTAGCCATTGTTTAACTGGTGCTTTGTGGGGAGCATGTGTGAATGTTTTCTGATTTAGAGAACAGATATTCTCAAGAAACAGACAAAATTCCTTATCCTCTTCAGAAGAACTCAAATGAACCCTATGGTTTACATAAAATCTTTTTATATCCAAGGAAAGTAACTGGTACTCTACACAATATGTATATATTTTCACTCCTCTCACCCTGTGCAGGTTCAACTGTCATTGATATTTATCCCCTGACTCATATGATACAAGATACGAGACAGGTGCCACAGACACATGAGAAAAGCATCAATGTTCTGGTTTATAACAGGGCTTTTCACCAGATTCTCACTATCTGCTCTGAGTCAATACTGAAGGTTAGTGTAAGTTGTCACCATTTCAACTGAAAAAGAAAAGTCTCAGCTTTTTTTATTACAAATAAGTTACTGGGCAATTAGATAAGTGATTAGTGTTTATTATTCAAAGTGTTGTTTTTGTGGCTGGTTTTGTGCTCATATTCTCCAGGGAAGTTGTAGCTATGATGAATAAACTATTCAGGTTCAGCAACATTACTTTTCTCAGATAACTACTTGCCTAACCTGCACTGACATGATTGCACTGCAAGCACCAGGCAGATAAAGCAAGGCTTTTGAGCTACTGGATTTAGTTGTAATTTTATTTCCTTTGGCTGAACAGGTACACTTCGCCTGTTCCTGCAATGGATTCTTGCAAGTATAGCAATACTAGTGAAAGTGCATTGGCTATTTAGTAGCTACAAAAGAAAATTTTAACTGCCATAATGTCAATCTGTGCATCCAATCAACAATTCACGCAAGCACAATTACACATTATTCTTCAATTCAGAAGGCATATCTGATAAGCTTCTCTTTAAAGTTTAGGAAGTGCTTGAGTCCCAGTCAGCTTAGTAGAAGATAAATGTGTACTTTAGACATTCTATGGATTGGTATAAAACATGCAAAGAGTCACTTTGTAAAAACAGGACTGTGTAAAAGGTGCTGCTCTCAGATAAAAAGATCCCTTCACTAAAATTGAAAATTTTCATTGGCACATACAGTGTGCCTAAACTATAAAACCTGACCTTTTATCCTCCTGTTTTGCTGCTTATTCTTTTGTCTGATGTGCTTCTATTTGGCTAGCAGTTCTGGAGCCAATTTGCTGATCTTCTATAGATCCTTTTCTCATTCAAACTATTTCCTAGAGCATGTTGTTCTGAGCCTTAAGGATTTCAAGTCATACAGTGAGGGAAAAGTGTTGAATATAATAGCCAGTTAACAAGAAAAATAAAGTGATGGAGATCACTTTTATCACCTTTCATCACAGCTCTGTTTGTGTTGAAACATTAATGAGAAGATTAAACTTGCGTATTAACTCTACCATTTGCATTTGAACCTCTAAAAAATAGTTGTCATGCAAGTGTCAGAAAACCCACAGATGAATAAAATGAATTATTACTGGTGTAATTAACAGTGTGACAATGATCATTAGAGGTCTTGAGGACCTGAAGTTTTCATCACCTGTTGATGGGGTTAGATGACAAGATTTGTAGGGAAAGGTAGCGTCTGTTATTGGGCCAACTGGTGATGCATGCTATTCTTGCGGAGAAACACTTGTTTGTGTGAAGGTTTGTTCATTTTACACACTCTGTAAAGATGTTATTTCTCATGTAAACTGTGCCTTCCTTAGACCACAATGGCTACTACACCATTACAATTACAAGATAGTTTGGGGCACTTGGTGCTGCAGAAAATCAGATCCAGACAGTGCATATGAGATGAGTGGCTACTTCATAAGTCTAGTTGAATCCAAGCTATCCCACTACAGCAACCAAACATTGTACCGGTACTTCATTATAAAGCATTGCTTAAATTCCTAAAAGGATTAGAAGATGATCAAATATAGTTGTTCCTACATTTTTGGACCTAATGTTTATGAAATGCCTCATTTTGATATTCAGCGTAGAAATTGTAGCTCAAACCATTCTTTCAGGTTAGATTTCTTTGCTTTTGCTCTGTAAAAACTCATTATATTTAACAACAGTCTCCCTGACTTAACAAGGGTCTTTCTCATAGCATACTAAATAGAGCTTCCCCTTGCCAGAATAGCTTCTCTGGGGAGAGGGATATTTTCAGGGAAATTACACTAGTATTTCAGTAGAACATTGTAGTGTGCTATTGTAACAGAGAACCTATTTTACAGGATGTGAAAATTTGCTCTTGGAAGTATTCATCTTTCTCCAATTACACTGGAACACATGGTGTGATGAGTTTTAGAGGATATAGTACAAATAAATACCATCTTATTTTTTCAGGTCTGGGACCTAGAAACAGGATATCAAATATATCAGATTGAAGATGCGCATGGGCTGAATACTGAAGTGACCTGTGCAGCCATTGAAATAAATGGTTTTTATCTTGCTACTGGGACATGTGATGGTAAAGCAATTAAATAATTACCACATTTTTATGATATTTATTTAAAATGACATATTACATGAGCAGACAGAACTCTTTGCCTTGACTGTCTCAGTGACAGAAGAATGAATTTTAGCTTTCTTCCAAGGTGGGAGGAAGTATGCACACCTGTTGGTCTGGGGAAGAGGGCAGGGGGGGAGTGTCTTGGTTGGGTTTTACTTGATAGGTGATTCATAGAAAGGTGATTTTTGGCTGCTTGGGCTCTGGTACTTTGCTCTCTGGAATACTTATCTTCAAAGCTTTTGGTCTGAAAAGATGTTTCCTCATAGGACTTAGGACCTAGATTTGTAACTAAATGTCTGCAGATGGAGAACAGTAGTTTTTCCATTTTATAGTATCTAAGCTCAATTTTATAGTCTGCCAGCACTGAACAATAGAATGTATACATCTACATGCTTCCTGAATTTTTCATGTGTGTTGTTTAGGATGCATCAGTTTTAGGTAATGTGACAAGATGTCTCCAATACACAAGTGCTACACTGAATTCTGCAGCAAACTTTAATAATTCTGTAATCTGTTAACATGACTGAATAATTCTTCTCACATTGGAATGTTCAAGAGTACACTCCTGAAGTATTAAAATTTATGAAATATGTGAAAGCTGCCTCACACAAAGAGGAGATGGCCTTTTCCACACAGCATATTGGCTAATGTTTCTTGTTTATACTTGGGAGCAGGGACTGCACCCTTTATAGATCTTAAGAGCACAACAGAAGGTGAGTGCTATTAAGTCTTACAAAAGATAATGCTGTAGGTCCTTCTCCCCACTAGCTCTGTGGGACAACTCCAGCAACCAGGTCCCTCTGCTTCTTGCTGTAGCTCAGAACCTGAAGTCTTCTGCCTGACAGCCCACACTGCTTGCTCTCTGATGACATTAAGTCCAGAAACAGAAGTAAGATAGGCAGTGGTCTTTTATCCTGGGCTGCAGCATAAAACAGACATGGAAAAAAGATGGAAAAATGGTAGGGCTAGTGGTGGAGATGTTTTCTGGTAAGCTTTGTGTCCCTAAGGGTGCTTTCCTAAGAAACGCACACGCTGTTACAGCTTTTGAAAACCAGTGACCTAGCTCTGAACCTTCAATGGAATTTTCTCTTCTCCTTTTTCTGTTTGATCCAGTTCGAGTTTCTGACTTTGAAGCACAAGTTATTTCTGAAAGTTCATTCCCTTTTGTATATCTTTCTCATCCGTGTGTAGGAGCAGTGAAAATTTGGGAGTTTGAAAGTGGGCAGGAAGTTAAAGCCTTGCCTTTGGCCCAGCACAGCAGAGATTGGTGTCGTCTGCTGAAGATAGTTTATCTGAAGGCTAATGAGAGTCAACATGCACTTCTTGTTTTGGAGCAGAGTGGGAAGATGAAAATCATTCAGGTTTTTCAAATTTTTTTTTTTCCTAATTTCATTTGGTAGCTCCTAATTTTTGAGGTAAAATAGGACCTTTTCATTAATTTGTAGATAAACTTTTGGAAACTGTCAAGGAACAATCCACTTCCTGCACATCATCAAATTAGCTTCTGCATTTCTGTCTAAGTGTCAATGTGTTCATTAGTCCATTGCTGGTTTTCAGCATTCTGATAATTTCTTTTCTTGCATTCGCTTTTCCATTTGTGATTGAGGTTTCAGTAGTTACAGAGCCATTAACGTAAAAGCTTTAAAATATTGCTGCTGTTATTACAGACAGTGTTTACCCTGTTTAAAGAGTTTCTAGTTCACCAGCAGCTGAGACTGGTTAGAACTATTCCTGCAAATCCTGTTCATGTATTTAGCCCCACTGCACTGCTGAGACCCCTGCTTTTTAACAGCACCTCAGGCGTAGGGCTGTGTTCTCATGAGGCAGCTGTACCTTTTCCTCCTTCACCATTGCCTTTCAGCCTTAGCGTGCTCCTCGGGCAGTGGAAGACACAGCATCACCTTCTGGGGTTCTGGATACCTGTCCTTTGTAGAGATCACTGTCCCCCTTCAGCAGCTGAGCCCTCAGACTCAGATATTGCTGTCCCATCCCAGTCACTTGCATGCCATAGAGGCTCTATCTAATATTTACTAATAGGAAGCTCCCACGACTCAGGATTCAGTTTCACAAACCTCAGAGGCCTCAGGCCTATACACTCATGTCACTTTGAAACTCTACAGCTGTGGCCTAATATCCCTTTTGGTATATTTTCCCTCTATGGAGAGTAGGTGACTGTGGTATTATCCCGCAAAAAAATTCAATATCAGAGAAGATTTTGGCTGAAGAATTATTTTTTTTTTCTGTCTAAAATTACCAGATTAAGACACTGGCTGTTTAAGAACTGATACAAAGAAACAAGACAGTAAAAAATCAGCTTGACTTGCTTGGCTTAATTTTGAGAATCTACTTTGTGTTCCCTTCAGCTAAACTTAACAGGATGCGTTTGGAACTCGCAATTGTGGTTTAATTTCTCAGACAAACCATGTTTCTGTAGAATTTTGTTCCTCAAATTGGAATGTTTTACTTGGGACGGACAAAATTCTCCTTCCAAAACTTTAAATCCACTATGTGCAAGGGAACAAAGGTTGTGGGGAGAAGTAATAAGTTTTACTAGACAGATGCTACATTTAGGAAAAAAACATACAAGCCCTCATCTTGGTAAATGATTTATTACTTTTGAGCCTCCTGCTAATAAAAAGCTGGTTTATACAGGGTTTGCTTTTGATATTCAGATTTTCCTGAAATACTATGTCACACCAATTGGCCCCCAGTGTTATTACTGAAATTGTTAAATCATTCATGCAATGTAAATGTATCCCTTGACAAACACGTTGGAGAGGAGCTGAATCTCCTCCAAGTCTTTATGAATCTAAGTACATTAATACTGTTTCACATAATTGCAGAACTACTTTTTTATACAAATTTTTCAGTGGTAATTAGAAATACAGCTTGTTTTTATTATTAGCTTTTTAAGAGGCTCTGAATATAGTAGTTAGCAAGGCAAACCTGAGTAGCACCCCAAAAACAGTTCATCCTTTGCAGGAATCTACTATGGATATCTCAATTTTTAGTCCTTCTCCCAAGGTATTTCTTGTTTGATACACTTAATATCATAAGATTTACTAAAATCTTAATCATTGCTTCATTCTGGAGTTCAAGATATCTGTGAAAACAGTAGAAAACCTAAGTAGCTGATTTCAGTAACAGTTCCCAAAATGGACAGAAATATCAAAGTTAAAACAGACACTAGGTACTGAAGTGAATTTTTTATAGTCAGAAAAACTATCAAGGTAACTCCCAGTAGTCTCTAGGCACAATAGGGAGGAATCAGTGGCTCGGGGCCATGGCCGAACTGTGGCTTCTTCTTCTCACACAATTGGAACAACCGCCAGTTTTGCTGGTATGGTAGATATGAACTCGAGACTAGCAACATTAATAAAATCAGCTGCTATAACTGAAACTTACTTTAAGGGGGTAGTTTAACTGAATAAAATCAAAAGCTCTGAACTCCACAGCTGGATAGCTTCTAATATAACAGCAGGTAATCTGAAGTGAGCTGGAATATCTCTGGCTGGCGCTTCAGTCTGCAGTGTAGGTATATGCTAGCTGATACCTGTAATAGTTTTAGTAGTTTGGCACAGAAAACAAGCTTTTGACACACACTTGCTGATAATTTTCTTATGAATAGAGAAATCCTTTCCTTCCTCTTTCATTAAGTCAGTTATTTTAATAGGGTAACTCAGTTCAAAGATATCTATATGTCACATGGGTGCTTCCTGAGGCAGTGTCGTTTCCACGAAGGAATCCAGTTGTGTCTCTGTCACTGAAGCCTGACACCTTACAAACACATGATTTTTTCCCGGATATTCAGCTGCTGTCTGACACCAGTTCTCTGAGGAATGATACAGAGGTGAGAAACACTTCAAAGTTCCACAAAGTTCCAGTTACAGAAGATCAGAAAGTAAAATATATTTACTGTGCCCTCACGGATTTCATGTTTTAGCAACAGGATAAGAACCAAATAAGTATTCCAAACTTTTCAGTACACTGAAGGTCTAAAATAAATCATGTAAGAAAGTGATTGTTTCTAAGGGATGTATCTGCCTAATAATCCATCTCATGGTTGTCGCCATGATTAAGTAGCTCCTCTGAACATACACTTCACATTCCTGTACAAAATAGTAAGTTGAGGTTCTTGTATAAAGTCTTCCAGAAATGAAATGCTGTTCATTACTATAGCTAGACTGACCTTCACATAAAGATCAAGCTGGGTGTTAAAGTGATTCCATTTTCTCTTCTTATTGCTTTGGTAAAATAAGATGTCAAATTTATGTTTCAATTTTTGACCAATTTAAATTGAATAGTCCATGAGACTTTTTGTTTTGTATAATTTTACTAACTCTGTAAAAGGTTTGCATTATGTTTATGGAAAGGTCATTGTATCTCTGTTCAGTGACTTATTCTTTTAACCTGATTAGAGTATCTCCAGATAGTTACTTCTGATTAATATTCAGTTCTTACAGCTCTTTTTACATGCTTTGATTGCAAATGTGCTCTAGATAGCAGGTTAGGTTGGCAGACGGAGGCCCCTGTCCTCTGCAGCAGGGAGTCTCCTAGTACTATCACTCCCTGCTTCCTTCTGGTGCTTCTGTGTAGCTCGAGTACAATAGTATTAGAATAGCATTCAATATGCAGTTATTGTAGACACTGTCAATTTAGGCATCTTGTTAAATTAACAGTTAAAACATTTCACCTTCTAGTGTCCACATTGCTCCTACTCAAATTTTTTTTCTAATGTTCTTTGTAGAATTTTGTACCTTCTGTGGAAATGAAGTGTTTTGATGTTTTAAAAGTAGAAGGATGCAGTTTGATAGCTACAGGAAGTGCAAACGGTGCAATAATTTTGTGGGATTTTGAATCTGCCTCTGTGAGATGCCTGTAAGTATTCCTTTCATGGAGGCATTTTGATCTCCAGTATTTCATACAAACTTTTCAAATGGCATACTGGAAATTCTAAGATACCCAACTGTAAAGGGTGATGGACAAGCAGGAGTTAAAGTAGCAATTTATGTGGGCCCCCCTCCCTCCCACTTCAAATTACTTTGCTAGCTAGTCCTGATATTGTAGGTAGGAGAAGTGATCAAGAGAGAGAGTCATTTGGGGAAGGGATGATGTAATTAAGAATAGTGTTTTAACATAACTCAGCACTGCCACTGAAGGAAACTCTTACTATGTAAGTCACTCTGTCATTGGCTAGAGGCTGCTACTGAGCTGCAGAAACATCCTTATTTTGGAAGTTTCATGTTTGGGAGGACATCTGGAAATAATGCTACTTCAGATGATAATGGCAGATGTTCTACATTATCAGTATAAGTATCATTGTCTATACCTAGAAGACTAGAAGTCACATTCAAAAATCAGAAATCTGAAGTGATTTTGGAGATTTGGGAGTATTAATCTCTCACAGAAAGTGACAAAAAGGGATCATAGGATGGTTCCAGAAATTCTCATGCGGATTAAGCTGCTACATCAGGAAAGTGAACAATGACAACATGTCTGGTTAGACCAAGTGGAGCAGCATGGCAGTATTTCTGTGTTTGTGATGGAATAAATGCCTTTTAAGACCATACAAAGTCAATATTTAACTATCCTACCCAACAGTTTCACAGCATCCTTCATGTGTAAAATTGGCACGTTTGTGAGAAAGTGAGCTGAGTTTTTCTGTACCATGGGAAATAATCAAAACTTAACTGCAGTTCTGGCTCTGGCTCTTCTTTCACTTTTGCCTCCCCATATATGAGGAAACAAATTCATGGGGATGGGTGGAAGACAGAAAAGTCAATGCTTTGTAACTAAGTAGAGTATTTTACCCAGGGTTCACCTGACTGGTTTTAATGCCAGGAACAAGGTACTTTTCTAACAATAGTTAACTTCAACATAAGTTACTTTACTTTTCTCTTAAATACGAATTCTCAAGAAAATACTTGGCTGAATGAAATGTTCATAACTCCATCAGGTTTCTGTTTTTCCTGGCACAGGCACATTCTGTACCTACTCTTCACTGACATTAATCCATCATAACTTATTAACTGATTCTGAAAAACTGTGTCTAAAACTTTTAAGTGACATGCATTCTGGGAAATGAAATGTTTTATTTTTTAGATTACAAATAAAGCCTGCAACATTTTCTGGGAGCAATACGCAACATATCAGATGCATCCTGTACAAACATCTTTATTTGCAGGTGTAAAATTAATGAAGACAGCCAGGCTTCAGTTCTTCAAGCATCTGGAGTCAATGTCATATTATTCCTTGTACATGGTGCTTTCTCTTCCAGGTAACTGTGCATTTTCTCTTCCTCCAGGACAGGCTCAGTCATTAGGAATTTTGTTGTAGTAAACTGATGTAATGTTTGACCAAGAGAGCTGATTTAAATTGAGATTTTCTTTGTATTTAATCAATTCAAGTTCAAACACTTAATAAGCTTTCCCATCCTTAAACTTTTGTAATGCTTATCAATCCAAATTATATGTTCTTTTTTTACCACTCCACTAAGCTATCCTTTTGTCCTCTAAATGACCTCATAAGTCTCAATTCAGTTGAAGAATTCAACAGAAGTCAGCTTTTGTCTCAGGTATTAGTTTTCCTGTGTACTGCACCTTCTTTGATTCTTATCTCTGTGAGATAACTGTGTGGCAGCAGGCTTCTTCTTTATTTTAAACCTGATACAATCCTCACGCTATTAGATATTCTCAGCAAACAGAGGCAAGCTTATTGAAGTGTGCAGGCTCAAGTTTCATCTTAAAACAAACTAGAAGCTGGCATAGGTTGGTAGTGTTGTATGGAGAACAGAATTTAAGGCAAATATGCTCATTTTGAGAGAAAAGCATTGCACCTGTGCATAACTTCAGAATTGCTTGTCTTCCAATGGATATGCAAGGGCAATGGTAGCCAAAAAGACTCAGTGTGGTTTAAATACTTATGCAGCTTTAAGGTCTTAAGCAATTAGGCACCTTTTTTGCTCTCCTGAATCATAAGGATGGTTTATGGTCTTATGTTACTTTAAAACCTTCAAGTAGCTTATGCATTTACTACACCCCTAAATGTACCAGTGCCACTTCACTGAACATATATTTGCTTTTTGACATAATAGCTTAATGATTAGCTTAAGAAATCCTAGCTAAATTAAAAATGTGGTGATCACAATTCACAAATAGAATTTTTTATAAATCAAGAAAAGTTCTGATTATGCTTAAGCAGGAAGATCCTACAATGACTTTGAATCATATAGGCTTAGGATGTTTTGTATGTACTGGGAAGGTACCTGGATGAATTTGACTGTGATCATATACATACACACAATGTTCAAGAATGCTAGCAAGTTTGTAAAATCAAACACTGAAAAATTACAGTCATGGCCATCTGTCCAAATTTAAGTGGGCTACCCCAGCTGCATACATTCTATATGGGTTTTACATTATCCCACTTATTTGGATACTCTTGTCAAAAACAGAGCAGCTGTGACATTGGTGTAAGTTATGTGGCAAGAACCTCTCATTAGCACAGTTAGAACTTTTCTTGACTCAGAAACACAAATATTGAAGACCACATCCAAATTTTTTTCCTGAGTTTCTTCCACAGAATCCCATTTCTGAGAATTTTCTTAACAGATTGAAAACAAGTTTCTGTAATTAATTGAAGAGTATTTAATTATTTGCAGAGCAAAGCGCTGTGTAAAATGAAAGGGAACAAGCCATTGGCACGCACTGAATTTTTCCCCTTCACTTCTTGAGGATGAACACCAGTGTTAATTTTGATTTACTATGGATTTAATTTGCTCAAAACTCCTAACAGGAGAGGTTGGCTGTGTAATATGCAAATATTGCCTACTTGGATAAATTTCTAAACCACCAACAATTCTTAATCTAATCAGTCTAATCAATTCAGGCACTATTTTATTATGCTTTATTACACTGGATGATGTTGATTTCCAGATAGCAAACAGTATCTTCAAGAACTTCAGTGATCTCAAATAATTTCTTTCACACAGGAAAATTAGTTCCCTGCCCTCTACTACTGCTACTGTGAGGAGTGATATCGGTGCCGTTCCAGAGCACAAGAGCAGTTCTTTGAACCTACATAAGGTAGATATAGTGGCTTCATGGCTTCGGTAGGATTCAAAACAAATTTCTGGTTTCATTTTGGTTTTGGTTTTAAAATCCTGTAGCTCACTAAAACCCCTCCATAAAGCCACGCACAAAACTAAGTATCAAGAATTACAGAGAAATTAACTTTGTTCACCTAAGCTGAATGAGGTGGGGAACTAAGAATACATCCTGTCAGGCAGCTGGCTCTGTGATATATAGAATAGCTGACTATCCAAGTGTTTGTCAGATGCTTATCGCTAGCAATTCTGACTATCAAATGGGGGTGTAGAAGAACTCAAAGGGGGAAGTAAAATAGACAAATCATGAAGTACTTGAATAAAAGTGGAGCCACACCTACATAGCAGCCACACTTGCTTGGATACATTCTTTCAAATGACAGTATGATTTTTTTTTTTTAATTTACCCTCAAAAAGCCAGTGTCTCAATCTGTGTATTTTTCTAAGGCTAGCATGATGATTTTTGTGACACTTTTTGTCGTTTTTTGCCAGAAGAACATGCCATACCTGCAGAGCAACAGATAGCAAGTAGGCAAAAAGAGGAAAATCCTGCTACCTCTCAGATTCTTTCCAGCATGTTGGTTCAGCAGAGCATGGCACTTTCATAGATTCCCAAATAGACACAGGCGTAACTGTCATCGCAAACTAAAGTATACATATCTTGTGCTATGTAGTCATTAGAATAACAAAATAGACAGTCATTTGCAGCTCTTAAAAAGATCCCCAAAAGCCCAACACATCAAGCCTTACAGATCAATAGGTAGAATGAGATTGAAGTGGCTTGTCCTCTTCTAAGATACCTCAAGCTCTCATGGCTGCATAGTTCTTCCTGCCTTATTTGACTTGGCAATTTTTGAGGCCACTATACTAATTGCTCTCAGCCTTGGGGATCCTCAGAAGCCTATATAGTAAAGTACAAATGAAGGACTGTGACAATTCGCATACTGAAGATGCAGATGTGAGTAAATGTTATTGCTATTTATGCACTTTGTTCATCTTTGATCAAGGCAGTAAGACGACTATATGCATGTTCTGAATTAAACTCTCTAAGTAAGAGATCTAGGTTACATTCACATGAATGTAAGTGATCAACTGCTTGTCCTAAGAAATTAATGCCATTCAGCTAAATTTACCTTTAGCATGCTTCTAAATTCCAATTAATTTCATTTGTGATTTGTTCATCTGTGATTTTGATTCTCTTCAGATGAACTGTTTCTTGTTTTCACTCAGTGCTGTCCCAGATTGAATGGAAATTGGGGGAGTATTTGAATCCTTAAATTACAAAAAATCAAGTTCTGGAAATAATTTCAACTAGAGAACTGTTCTGTAGTTACACCCAAGCTCCATTTTCTAATTCTGTTACATTTTATTCCTTGCTTTTAGGAAAATGTAAAAAGTGATGAAATAAATACTCAAATAACAACAGGTATGGAAAGGTGTTTTTCATTCTCTCTGTTGTTGATCCATAAGTTCTGCCCAGGTTACCACAGAAAACGAGTTTGTCAGTTTGTCTGGCAAACTGTGTTTAGAATAATTAGGATACCATTGGTATGTGGATGACACACCTCAATGTCTTCTGATCCCTCCTGATTTGCAGTTGTGTCACAAAAGCCAGGCGAGGGTGCAGGATATGCAGGGGCTTAATTGCTGGTTTTTCTAAATAGATATGATGCTGAAAACCTGGCAGAATTTGGAAATGTCAACTATACACCCTTCTCTTCCACATAAATATTCAAGCAATGAATTATTGAAGTGGTATAGCAAGAGCCAACTTGAGTCGAGTGTGAGTGAATGGCCTCACATCTTCAAAAGCACATGAAATTTTAGAAGGAAAAATACTCCCTATAGTATATATCCTTAAAACAACAGAAACAAGAGAGAGACAAGTGCTTAAGAGTTAAAGCTGTGCAGAGTCAGTGAATTTGCAAGGAGCAAATCCTCTAGATTCTTATGATTCCTTTAGACATCCTCTTCTGGAAGGCAGACTTTCCCAATAACAAGAAATTTGATCATCTGAAATGCGGATTTAAGCTGAATTTATTTTGCAAAAAAAACCATGCCCTAAACCAGAATATCCCTAAGCCTTGTAGCTGCCCAGTGAAATAGACACTCATGTTAGGTCCTGCATCCACTGAATGTCCATTTCACTGAGGACTTTCATGGGGCCCCCCAGCATCTCCAGCTCTGGGGAAGTCACAGCAGGAACTCAAAAAAGGTTCTCTGTGACCACCACCTTGCATTTACCAAGAGTTTTGAACTGGAGAAATAAGTATAGAAATCTATGATTCCAGAGTTGTTAAGTGTCACTTAGTTATTAAACTTCACTTTATTGCTAAATTTATAGTAATCTCTAGCAGCCTTGGGCAGAGGCTGCAGAACTGCCTCTCAGCTCTCCTGATGACCACTGTCTTGCACTCCCCCTTTACTCTCACTGGTGCTTGCAGTTTCATAAAATCTGTTGCTGTGCTCTAAGTAAAGTTCCCCTGCATCATGGAGCAATAGTTCTGGCTGGTTTAGATAAGATCATGAAGTTTGTTCTAATTTCTTTTCAGCTGCATTTTATCCATATCTGTAATGTTTTCAGAGTAATGCCATCTTGATGAAGGAGTTTATTTTCAAATTTACTTTTTTTTCTAGTGTTCTATAATTTATGTCCATTCAATAGCATTACTAAAAATTGTTGAGAAAATGTGTGATTTGTGTTCCAAAGCAGAAGACACAGCTAGGTATGAGAATATGCAGTACTTGAAGATGAATGTACAGTTATCCAAACCTGTAGCAGGACACTCACCAATACTGGCTTCTGCTCATGAAAATGGCTGTATCTGCCTATGGAGTATTCAGGTAGCTATCTGAATGTCTTTGGGATGGGACTGGACCACTGAGAAGATAATTCTACTAATCTTTGGATAATGCTTTTTAGCTAGCAATTGCAGCAGCAGATATTTTATTGCATTTTTTGGTTAATAGTTTCTTCCATGGACACAAATTAGTTCTGCTTTAATAACTATAGCAGGGAGTAATGGCAAGTGGAAAATGAAGAAACATGATTTGAAATAATTCTAACAAAAACTGAATGTAAAGTTATGTGAAAGTCTAGAAGTTGATTTTTCAGCCACAACATTTACCTTCTAAGAAAGGATGATAGGCAAGGCCTATCCTACTCTCAGAAGAGGAGAAATATGTCTCAAACTTTGCCCAAGCCAGCTAGCACTAGTAGGGTTACAAATCAGGAGAGAATAGTATCCTAACACATAGTATCTACAGCTGTAATCAGCTTGTAAAGCCAGTCATGCAACAGAATGCCACTGGTCTAGTTGTCACATCACCTCAGATCTGTAAAACTCTTATTTCAGAAAACATGTTACTCTAAACAAGAGATAAAAAGTAAATACAGCAAGAAGGGGGAGTACCATGATATGACTGGGTAATATTGGTCATTGTGGCAGACAGTGATCACAACACGTCAGCCATGTAAGGCTTTAACAGCAATCACAGCAAAGGCAAGTCGGAGGGAGAATTTTTCAGAAAGATGGTGACATAGCTTTGTAGATGTTTTATGCGAAAATAGAACATGATGGTAAATGTCCCCATGTACAGTAGGCATGGGCTTTGTTGGATTTTGTTGTCTTCACAGTTGATATATTAGTGTGCTTAGATTTCTGTAGGAATCTCCAAGTTCAGGTGATGGTGTGTCATCACTGACATGACTGTCATCATCATTACGTGGATGACACAGTCAAGAATCTCCTTATCAGCAAGACATTCTCCCTCACCTCCTCCCAAACCTGAAGAGGCAGTAAGGGAGAAAGTCTACTGGTGCTTACTTGAAAAATATAGCAAGTTAGTGAAGGAGATATCATGGGTCCATTTGCAGCAAGAAACAACATTTTAGTAGCAAGTGAGATGCATACTGATGATATTCCATAGCAAATGAGAGGTAAGTGGTGAAGCAGGGGTAGGTACAGCTAGACTGAATTGCCTTAAGAGTGAAAGGTTCTTCTGAAGTTCTTTTGAAGTAGAAGAGACAGAATTCCAGAAGAATACACCCCAGCTATCTTGTCATTCAGTAGATTAGGAAACTACATTTTTAGCAGCTTTCTGAATACGTATGAGCTGAATAATGCTGAGTAGATCAAATCAATGGCACTCAACTTCTGATGCACTGATTTTTTTTTTTTTCATGTAGATATTATAAAGAGAAACATGTGTTTATTTATTTATTTTAGGGAAACTTAGTGAAAGAACTTTTGCCATTTTCAAAATATCCTTTGGTTCCTCTGACAGCACTATGTACAGACATCTGCACTAAAATGCTTTTGGCAGGCAGTAAGGGTGAGTAAACATCTTGGTCATTCTGTTTAGGACAGTCTGTAGGACCACAAAATATCATGCTGTAAATGTGCCAGAAATGTGGAAATGAATGTCCAAATGCTGCCAGTGTTTCTCCATCAAAGCTATAATTAAATAATTGAAAAAGGTATTTTCTAGTATGAAAGGATGGTAGATTAAAGCTTAGTGTTAACAGCATTATCAGTGGAATTGTTTTCATAAAAGACATTACAATTTTCTTCATTCACAAGCCCTGCATCTACTTTCCATCTGAATTACTGTATTAATACCAAGGGCAAAGATTACTGCTAAGAATAAGCAAAAATTTCACAACTGTGGTGATAAAACTAAATGAAAACCTGCAGCTGTGGCTGTACCAAGAGCCATGATTCGGACACTGATATGGAGTGCACAGTAATGGCTTCATATGCTGCTATATAAGGAAAGAAAGCAGTTGTGGTCTGTGCTAGCAGCTCATTGTTAGACTTTTAATTTCACACCAAATATGGCTTTCATTTGGCAGAAAGTCCAAGAGTTTATCTGCTGTCTGATTCTCCTCCAAACCTTTAGAATTACACTGGCAATTTTCCTCTTCCACATCTGTCATAGGAGATTTTTGTCCTCTAATGTGTCACTTTTCTTCTAAAATACTTATTAGAACTGTTTCCTGCCAGCTTCCTGCTCTTATGCTCAGAAGCTGGATGTCAGAAGTTGGATGGAGCAAGTCTTTTTTTTCCATTTGTTTCAAAACTGAGCAGTGGCTTGACATTGATGCTGAAAATGAAGAGGAGTTTCCACTCCCCATTGATTCAAATCAGTAAATGACTTCAGGAAGGCAGCATGCACTGAACAGGATTTTAATTAGCTGTGGAAAAGTATCCACCCTATTACCTATTCATCTGATACTCTACTTTTGTTGTTCTGTGTTTGTGCCACTGTGTATTCGCTTTTCATGCTTTCTGCACCCTTCTCTTTTATCTGCAGTGCTACTACCGATTTCTTGTTCCCAATACAGATTTTGCCTTGTTAGGAAAAGGTCAACTTCTCTGTCAGCCTCCTTGCTTACTTGCAAATGTACAGTCCTAGAAACCAGATGTGACCAGTATGAAAGTTGGAATTACACAAAAGATTGCTCTGTCTAGTAGTAGAAATGAGAGATAAGAGGCAACTTCATCAGGAAAGAGGGAGCCTAGGCAGGAAACTGAGCAGTTGTGGGTCATAAGGAAAATGGTTCTTCGATTCTAGCTTCACATGAGTGCACTAAAAGGTTGTAAAACATTAAGCTTTCATTATGTATGCAATTAATCAAACTTTGTCCATTTTACCAGGGTTGAAAAACAGTTTAATCCCCAGGAAGCTCTCATACCTAGTTTGTGCAATAAGATAACTGTCTTGACAAGATGATTCTTATTTTTTGCTCATGTCATTTAAAGAATGAACTTCACGTTCTTTCCATTTCAAACCTATCCAGTTAATGACACATTGCTCACAAAGAGTATATATATTTCTTTGCATATTAATGAATAGTCCATTATTTTTTGCTCTGTGCTTGACAATGAGATAGTGACATTCACCTTAAAATAACTTTCACTGACCTGTAATCTCTGCTTCATTCTGCCCAGTGTTTACCAAGAGCATATGTTAGCAACGAGTGAATATGTAGCTCTAATGAAATTTACTGATGTTTTGCTTTTTCCTTTCTTAAATAGAGGGACATGTTATGCGCTGGAGCATTGCCTCATTCTTAGAAGATCCACAAAACAATAAAAATGTAAGGAAAGATCTGACAGATTTTCTTAACTTGAACAGTATACCAAGATAAGACAGAGAAAAATGGATTCAGAGCTCTACAGGGACTAAAAATGTTTCCTGCACATAAAGGTCATGTCTTTCACTTGAAATAATAATTTGATGCTGTGAAAAACAAGAAAAACATAAGTAAAATGCTGCTAGCATTATTCCATTGCATTCAAAGAGGCTGCATTAAGAATGAATATATCCATGTCCCCTGAGTGGTGTTTCTACCGTATGCCATTTGCAGGCTGTTTCATGGAGGGATTACTTGTTCACCTCTCTTAATTTTCAGAAAGCCATGCTGATAAATCCAGTAAGCTAGCAACCATGGTGGCATACAGAACTGCCTGAAATGTGGTTATGTTGCTTTTTTCCCTCAGCAAATAAAGGAGGAGCTCTGCTGGAGGGCACACTCTACTGAAGTGGTTGACTTACTTCATGAAGAGGAGAAAAATGTGGTAGTGACAGCATCTGTTGATGGTTCAGTCAGGTACAAAAATTATATTTCTTACTGCTATGGCAAATCAGTTGAACTGTCTTCAAAGTTCCTCTTCTTGCTGGACTTGTACATAGGCTAGAACTTAAATAAAATACAACTTTGGTTGCATTTTCTCTTCTGCACCTGAAAGAACTAATTTTTTAATGGAACACTTCCAGTTTTCTCAGGAAGTCAGACCTTCTGCAGACTGTCATTTTCTTTCAGCAAGGTGACCTTGAATGCATAGGTAATGGACCCATCATTTTAGAAATGACCTCCTGTTCTAATCCTATTTTAGCTTTCAGTACTTTTAAAATTGACATGGGTCCTAAGCATTGCATCTAACCAATGCTTAAGCAATTAAACAACTGCAGTCTGAAGATGCTTTCTAGACAACTGTAATTCCTTCTTGGCTAACAAGTACATTTGAAGGGGTTTCTTTTGGGGTTTTGGGAGAATCAATGAAGAATTTTTGTGTAGATCCTGCTCTGATGGCAGCACCTTACTGTAGGAGCAATTCAGGATATTGGTGCCTTTACTCCTCAGTTTCATAAAGATGAACTGTATGTTTGTTTTCTGATTTTTACAACATCCTTCTGAGATTTTTTTACTCTCAAGTTACTTACATTATAAACAATGAACTTCAGTCTCATTGATTATTTTTTTTATGATTATCATACTGAAGTCTAGAACAGTGCTGCAGAACTTAATAATGTAGACCAATATGTTCTCACTTTTGTTCCATTTCTAAAAGTACCCATTTTTCCTTTCTGTCCTTTGGCACTGCTTCTACTATGTCTGTAGGCTCTGGCATGCCATGAATGGATACTATCTTGGTTACTTTGGGCAACCTAGGAAGTTGGAATTATCAGATATCAGTCGGTTGATTTTGCCTTGCGATGTTAATAACTTTCCTACTACAGTTAAAGAGGAAAGCAAGCATATGGAAAAGAAGAAGTGTGAATATCCTCTCATGCTGGACAGGGACAAGTAAGATCTCATACATTTACATATATGTATGACTGGGGGAACAGTTCTGCAAATATACTTAAAAAGCACCTTTCACCTGAAGGTCAGAGAAAATATTAGTATTTTTTATTAGTGAGTTATTTAGAAAAAATCCTTTTAAAAAATGTTTTTACACAGCATGGATAAATCTCTTAATTGTTATGACTAGGTGAGAGCCAGGATTAGGTGATGTTCATGATTTGAATTCAGTAATAGTGATGACTAGATGATTTTCTCAGATTTTAGCCTAATTAGAGTCTGTATGTTATGTACACTGTTCAGGTTAGCAGCCTGTTTCCTTTCCAGTTCCACAAGCTGATATACTTCTGCAATCCCCCAAAATTTATTGAAAAAGCTCAATGTGAATAGTTTCAACTCAAATCCTTCTGGAAGAATAAATCCAGTTTAATCTTTCAGTTCAAAAAATGGTCTTCTTAAATTTGCTGGGATTCCTGTACCTCTCATCATGACATTCTGACACTGGCATAAACGTGTGTTCAATAGCAGTGTTGGACCTCTCTCCTTCTAGGTAGAGTTCTCAAGGGATGTGGGTTAGTTACAAGTCAAGCCAAAGAGCCTTGGTCCTCTAGCTTAAGTCATATTTCTAGTCCTGGACCTCCCTGGTTTATTAATTAGTGGGTTTACCAAATGAACATAAACACTGAAGCAGGAATATTCAGAGGCAACATGCATGGTGCCTTTAGTAACAAAGCAGTCCAAATCTGGGAAAAATTACTTCAGGGCTTAAAAAGTCATGCATGCTTTAGTGCTAAGTTTTCATATACCATGTGCATTCTTAGGCTGCCTTTTAAACAAAGCACTCTGGGACAAGGGGGAATCTCTATGGTGCTTTACTGTTACCCCATTTAGGTTGGTATCCTGCTAACCCTTACTATTCCATAGAGTTCTCACTAATGTGAGTAGTCCCACTGAAGTCAGAACAGTAAGTCATTAATATAGAGAAGTGCTTGGCTGTGTTTGAAGGACTAACCCCTGTAGTCCTTTTGAATAGTCAGTAGCTAGTTTGAAACCTCTGGAATCACTGATACTATAATTAAGCCAGCTAACCTTAAAGAAACTTTCCATAAATGACATGCCTGTGTGAAACTGTGACTACTCTTTGCGGATTCTTCAGATATTTCAGTAAAGGAGAATGGCTATCATACATTTAAAACACATTAATTGAACAGATTGGAAGCAAATGAGAAGCCTGCTTAACTGTGCAGAGAACTGAAAAAAAAGGTGGCCACACACCATGCAATAGAAAGTTTCAGTCTTAACATTCTCTATACTGTGTGTGCTGTCACCTCAAGAGCAAATTGATTATTCTGGATTAATTGTACCAAATAGTGTAATGGATAGCTAGCCAACCATCATCCAAAAGGCTGTGTTACTTATGGATGCTAGGCTTTGTTCTTTACAGATACAAAAGCTTCTCTTGGGTCAAGTCAGTTATCTTCATGATGCTACTGCAGTTCACTTATTGGATAGCTGTCACATAAGTCCCTGAGATAATAATTTAGAATTTCAATTAACAAATCAAGTTATAAATGTTATTAACAGATATTCCCCAAATATGCATATGCCTGAAAAGGTACAAACCCAGCTGAATAGCATAGGTGCTTACAGTTTAAACAAGTGGCTCAAGTGATCCATTGAAAAATTTCACCAGGTAGAGAGACCCATATAGAAGAATAGTCTCAGTTTCTCTCTGTAGTTTATAATTCCTTAGCTTGTGTGATCTGACTTAATTTTTATGATTATAAATGAAACTGTGTTTAACTACACTAACAGACACTCTAGATCATTTCTTCTTGTGTTTAAATTTGGAAACCAGACATATAAGCGGAGGAAACCAGATACATGAACAGAGGAAACTTTCGTTGTTATGAAAGTGGCATACAGGAATTGTAGTCAGAACTGATAGAAATGCTGAAACACCATTATCAAACAGCAAGTTAGCACACAGCTGTGGTAATTAGTGTTTTTTTATATTAATATTTCCAGCCTTCTAAACATGACAAGCCAGTATCTGGATTGACAAAGTGTTAGTGAAGCACTTCATGACAGCTATGAAGGTCCTAATACAAATTACATTTTGAAGAAATATGGAATAATTTATGCTTCAAAATAATTTTATTCTGGAGCCAGCTAAGAATGTTGCATTCAAAATTGCCATTTTGGTAGGAGCATCAGATTTTTTCTGTCTTGTGTGTACAGGTGGAAGTCACTGACGAGATTACCTTCAGTTTTAAAAAAGCCTAAACATGTGGACATAATTCAGGACTTGAAGTTTTTCAAAGCTCTGGCTTCTCCAAAGGTAGCTAATGTATAAGAAAAATTTGTTTCTGTTCTATGCAACGTACAGGAAATGCAATTGTATTTCTCATTTAGAAATTAGACATACTTCATTAGACTACATGAACTAATGATATATCATTAGACATATCCTTCTCATTCAATGGACAAGCTAGAATAAAAAAGCATAAACAGCAGGATCGAAGAAACCTCTCTGGTTTTCATTCTCATTGTTTCACACATCCAAATTCCAATTTAGAAAGTAGCACACACTGATTCACTTGTTTGGTTTAACAGCATTAAAAAACCCTAGAATTTTCACATGCTCCAACAGAAGTCCTAAACATCTTAAGTTTACTTGAAGGAAGTGTGAAAATACTAGCACAGTGAATCCCTGGTTATACACAATAGTTCTTTCAGGGTTCCCATGAAATCAGAAACCAGGACAGTTCTGAGTTAGTTTAGATATCATTATGAACACTTTCTACAACTCTAATTGAATAATGGTGGAGTTCCTCCATCTTTACCTAGTTTAGCCCTTAAAACAGATAAAACTTCTCTTGCAGTTGTAGTAGAAGAGGAAAAAAGATACAAATCCTGTGGCCACTTGCCAAAAAAGCTTCCATTAACACTTTCTGACCATTCTTCCCCAAAGGTTAGTGGTCAACTGCTACTGAGGGGTATGAACTCTTAACATCCTCTCCTAAAATTTGTGGTACTGTCAGTCTCCTATGGACCACAATCTGATATCTTAATGCAGCCAGCTAAGGTCCAAACAGTAGCCAGTAAAAGACAACATTACTCCATGTGACCAGCTAGTTTGTGGGCCTTGGGTACACACGGTGACAAGGATATCATACAAGGATGACACGGTGAGTAGAACACACCTCTCCACTGTTTATTGCCCTGTCTTGCCAGCTTTCTTTCTCACTTGTCTTTGCTGAGTGGGACACCAAGGATACAAGATCAGCTCTCATCTCGTCTGGGTGCTTGACTGTTTGAAGCTAGTGCATTACTTGCTGCTAAGCAAAGGTAGTCAAGCATGCGGTTTTGAGGTGTTCTGTCATCTCAGCCCAAGGCAGGAACAAGTTGGTGAGCTCCCTTAAGTCACAGTTATACCAGTCACAGGTGCTGCACAGTCTCCAGAGCAGCCTGTGTTTAAATCACAGGGAAACTGACATAGCTGCTGTTGTGCCATAGGAGCATGCACTACAAAGCAACAGCAGTTGATCATTGGTCCCCTGCTGATCAACAGCTGTAGATACAGCACTGTGTAACCAGAGAGAACAGTGTTAGTGCGAAAAATATGTTGATGCTGGGTATAAAACATGAAATTTACTGTAGCAAAGTCAGTGGTTGAGTACATTGTGGGAAAAGTCAGTAGAGTTGGGCTCTGCTTTGGGTTTTGTCTAGTCATTTGACATGAGGATTCACTGCAGATCTCATAGCAGAAGATACTTGATGCTTGTTAGCACTGGAATCCCCTTCTGATTGAACTTTTGATGAGAAAAAGGTTTTATTTCCTATCATTTGCCTTAGAGCAGAACAAACCAGTGGACTTCAGTTTGCATGACAGACTAGAGGTGTGCTATTCAGTGGCTGTGCAAACACCTACAGTATATGACTAGCTCACCGTAATTCAGTTCTTCTGTCTTTCTGAAATGGGTAATGCCTAGTAATTAATGCACATGAGTAGTGCTTAGAATTGACAGGCAGACAGTAGAAGAAGTTCCTGTAGGAATGATTTACATTGTTGAAGATGTGGTATCTCTTAAAGTGTTGCTCCTGCAGCACACTCAGTAATGTATTAGTAAGACCATGAAAAAATGTAAGTAGAAAATCTCTGTATAATGCACCATTTCAAATTAAACTCATGTTTTCAAATTTGATGGAAACAAGAGTTCTTTGCAGTATTTCAAGCTGTAGGTACATTTTTTTTTTCCTTTTTCGGAAGACCATAAATTGGCTTCCTAGGGGGAAATCACAGCCATATCACATAAAGACAGTTTCATTTCCTGCCCTGTCCATAAGTATGATACCTAGGTAAGTCTCAGGATTCATGTGAGTGTGGATGAACTGTCAAGGTACCCAAGGTATTTTCACAAATTCAAAGCTTTCCACAGTTAACAGTAGAAACGTCTTGTTCATCTGCATCTTTCCCAACTGGCTGCTGAAGTGTTTGTGATTTGCAAAGCCCAACAGAAGGATAGCCAGACTGACAGCCCTGTGATGTAGATATCATCTGGGAGGGAGTTCTTAGTCCATTACTCCTTGGCTAGACTTCCCTTGTCCTCTGATAGCATGCATCCGCCAAACCTGACAAGTCCCCTGAAAATGATTCCTTTATTGAGTTTATCCAAGGTGTTAATTGGTGAAAGAACTAAGTAAGTGTTTAAAACTAGCTTTAACTTAGGTGGTAAAAAGCATTTTGCTGTTAACTGTCTTGACTTTGTGTCCCTTGGGAAGCTGGAATTTTTGTGGTTATGCATTTTCTGTAGTGGAAGAATGATCTGCTCCTAATTTAAAAAAAAGTTCCAGGCAGCCTTTACATGGTCCAAAGAAAACCTGTGCATAAACCATAATCTCTCTACATACTAATGATATACATTTCTTCAGATAACATGAATTTTACCATGCAATTCAATAACAGGAGTAATGTCTTCATTACCTTTCGTCTTCAGCTAGTAATGCACTGATTTTGGCTTCCCTTGGTCAGATCCATAAAGAACCTTTGGAAAGTTTTGAGTCTGGAAACAGAGAGGCTGGTTCAGTATTTGGGTCTCTTCCTATATATGAGGTAAGCACAGGTGTCTTCTTTTCTGCTTTTTGCAGCGGCATTCATACAGCAGAAGCAATTAGCACTAGTAAATTATTACAATCATGTATTCGTGACATTCTATTGTTAACTGTCTGCTTCTCAATTTAATTTTCTAACATGGTTTGCATTACTACCCATCCAACTCCATTCTCTGTTTGGTGGAAGCTTGGGAAAACATTTGAAGACAGCATGCCACAAAGTGAGTATTCCAGACATTTAATTCTCCTGTTCAACCTCATGTCATTAACTTTTTGCTCAGATTCCACTCTTTTAGCCAGCCCCAAAACTATTGATTCTTATCTGCACAAAGCTTTGGCTATTGTAAGTTAATACTGCTTTATGGGTACTATTGATCTGACTTATTGCAAGCTGTCTAGCAAGGCTTCCTAGGTTGTTCCTTCTACGGAGAAAGACTAGAATGTCCACAGCTTTGTCTATCCCACCTATCATAGGATGGAAGGAATCACCCCTAGCAGAGGTGCTGATCTCTTTCCATAATAATTTTTTGTCTGTGCTGTTACAAAACACTATCAAAATGGTCTGTTCAACTGAACATATTAATTTGTTCTTGAAATTTTGCAATTTATTTTTTAAAGGTCTTCAGTGGAACAAAGCTGAGATGTCCAGTCCCACCGGACGGTCAATGGAGACAGGTTTCAGTGGAGAATAGGGTCAAGACAAATAAACATAGCGTCCATATTCAGGAAAGTAGATTAGCAGGTCCCTTACTTCAATTGTTTTCTGTTTTTTCCTATTTATTTAAATCCATTTCATTATTAAGTAGAATATACCTAAATTAAATCTTTACTTCTATTGCAGTCCTTCATGCAGATAAAAAATTCTAACAAGGCTGGTGTATGATTATAACAAGATAGTCACAGAAAAGCCCATCTCACTCCACTTTTTGGTGGTTAAGAAGGAAAAGCACTTTACTATGATTAACTCCTTGAAGTTTCAGAGCTGTAAATCTGCAAAAATTCTTCTTTTGCTAGCCATATAGACTTCTCTGAAGAACAAGAATTGTTATTCCAGAGGTACTGCTCTAACTGTTCTCTCATGTTTCAGGAGCTTTGGTGTCCTTGGAGAGGCAAAGAGTTGATGGGATGTTCCATAGGTAGCACACACATGCCACAGTATCCTAGTCAAACGTCCTCTGCCAGAAACATTTAGATTTCCTTGTTAATCATGTGGAGATAAGACAGAAGGAAGATTGAGAACTAGGTTCAAAAGAGAAACAGCCCTATTTAAAGATACCTGCATTTAGGTCACAGCATCATAGAATATGCCATCTTTAACTCTGCACTATTTTCAGCTGAGCTAACTTTATATTAATTAAACATAATTACAGAAACAGAAAAAGCAAAAAACAAGCAAAGCTCCTTGCAATTGTTTTGTTAATGCTATGCAAACAAGTCTTCAGAATTATCATTCTAATACCTTTTAGTGCCAATATTTTTGTTCAGAAGATGCCTTGACCAGAACTATTAACAGAATGAAATGGCCATATAACCCAAAGAATTCATTTTCAGTAGCTCAGATGCCTTCTGGTTTATGCTACTTTGTTGCAGAAAAACACTAACATGTCACAGTAGGGAAAATCTGTTTAGATAAGATTTTTTTAAATTAGTTTTTCTGATCAATTTACTGCCTGTCAGTTCAGGTTTATGGGCAAAATCCTGATCTCTTGCTGCACCAATTTAAGTCTTAGCTATGCAGATTTAAAACAGTAAAAAACACTATAGGTCAATTCAGTTCACCCCAATTATTTTCATCATTTTTATTATATAGTACAAACCAAGCCTAGGGCATGGTAGGTGTGTTTAAAGGAAGGTCAATGTATGATTCAGGGTGTAATGAAGGTGAAAGTATAATAGCATTATTTTATTATTATTGTTATTCATTATGAACTCCTTACACTGAACTGTTGTAAACAAGACCAAAATTTGTAAAAGTTACTCAGCATATTTTAGGGTGATCAGAAATCATACTCCTTTTCAGCAGTTGCCAGTGGCTGTTTACTTAATGAGAGGCTAGTAACAATGTCTTTCTGGTGGATTTTGTGTTAGCTGAAAGTCTTAAACTAATGTCCTAAAACATACTTAACGTCTTCCCTATTTTTATGATTGGCTCCTGAACCCTTAATCTAAACCTGAACCTTTGGATAGCTCTAAAGAAAACTGGCAAATGTTGGAAACTGATCTCCTCACCAATATTTAAGAAACCAATACATAGGTTTGTCCCTTCCTCTGTGGCACAGTAATGACAGAAAGCCTTGTTCTTCTTATGCTTTTTTCTATATTTTCATCTAAACAGGAAATCCAAACCTTTAACTAGCACAGGTAATAATGGTGTCATATTGAACAGCATCTTTCATCCTGTGCTGCGTAATGAGCTGCCCTTCTGCTTGGGAAAGCACCTGGCAAAAGGGGAAGGGATCTTGGGTTTATGTAAAAATCATTCCTGTTGAAATCAGTGGATAGCCCATTCAATGTCTAAGAATTAATTATAGCCCTGAGACAAAGATCTTAACCAGGACCAGTGTAGTATACATTATGTAAAAGAAAACACTCTTGCCTGAGATCTCAGATTAGACAGCTGCTTCCTTAGGGAAGACGAAGTGGGAACTTCAATAATCAGGAATGGATAAAATTTGGTTTACACTCTGACAGAAAGATGTATGAATTTTAGTGCCAAAGGAATTGGCTGTATCATCCAGTCTAACCTTCTGGGTGGCACAAGGCAGACAAATGGTCATGATTATCTTCTGTAGCCAGATGCCTGTTTGTGTTACTATTTTGGTTTCCAGTTGAAGGGAGCATCCTAGGGTTCTTAACGTACATTTGTTGCCAATTATTCTCCATGTCAAAACCACAGGTATCATCTCTGCTCCACATTTGTCCAGTTTGGACTTTCATATATTGGATATTATGCTGCCTTTTTTCTGTCAGATTAAGCTTCATCAGCCATCAAAAATCCTTTCCAGAGATGATTATTCTTAATCAAAGAAGTCAGCATCTGCTCTCCATGATCCAGTCAACTTGTCTGAGCTGAGAGTAAGGAGCAGGTTGGGCATTTTAGCTGAGGGGCAGCACACTGCAGCTTCAGGAGCCAGCTCAGGTCTGGAAGCAGTGTGTTACACTAACATGGCACTCACTCGGAACTAACAAGCCCTGTCAGCTCCAGTGGGTTCTGTACAGGTCTGGCTCCAGTATCCCTGCAGATGCTCCCCAGGCCCTCTGGTTCTGGTCCACCCCAAAAGCCCCTGTGAAACAAAAACTCAGCGGAGTATGATACAGAGAAATTACACCTCACACTCTGTGAGCTGTTTTGAAGGCAGAAGCAAAACACAAACAGTGTTCTCCTTTACCCGGGTTCTATCAGCCTCCCAATTACTCTTGATAATTACAGTTAACTGTAATTTGAGCTTCGTGAGTCTCTCACTACAAGGCAGACCTCTGTAGCCTTTTTATCTCTTCCCATCACAGTGGTTATCTTTTTTTTAAGTGTCTGCCTCAGAATTCCATTTTATACACACAATCTTATAAACATCAGACACACAACAAAGAGTTAATATGCCCTGCTGTTTCTGCCTCTTAGTTCCTTGTTTATGCCTTCGAAGAGCAGGTCCATCCTCTAAGCCAGAAGAGTGCATGCTGAGCTCATATTCAGTTAATTATCTGTCATGATTCTCTGAATCCTTCCTGGCATTTCAGCATTCCAAGACAGCATCACAACATGACACAGGTCACAGAATATCATCCTTTGTCTGATTAAAGATACAAATCCTTGCCAAGTGTGTCACCTTAGTGAGTACTTAGGATAATGCATGTAACTAGTGCCACTATTACCTACTATTTTGGGGAAAATAGTGGGTTTTCTGTATTACTGGTAATAAATGGTGTTTGATCTGCTGGCCTTCTTGGAAAGTCTGTCTTCTGATGAGCTGAATATACAATGACTTGCAATGATTTACCTGTCTTCAACTTGTTATAGGGCTATGATGGATTTTGGGGTAATACTGCTTTTTTTTTTCAGCAAAATATCTTGTGGGAGTATATTTAAAAATATTATGATCAACTGTACTGGGTCTGGCTGGGATGAACCTAATTTTCTTCATAGCAGCCTGTATGATGCTGTGTTCTGGATTTGTGACTGAAACAACGTTGGTAACACACCGGTGTTTTGGCTATTGCTGAGCAATGCCTGCACAACATCAAGGTGGTTTTTTCCTCACCCTCAGCAAGTAGCCTGGGGGGGCACAAGAACCTGGGAGGGGACACAGCCAGGACAGCTGACCTGAACTGAGATATTCCATACCATATAACGTCCCGCTTGGCTCCTGGAATGGAGGAGGAAAGCAAGATGTTCATGGTCATGGTGTTAGTCTTCCCAAGTAACCATTATGCTTCCTGAGGCCCTGCTTCCCAGGAAGTGGCTAAACATCTGCCTGCTGATGGGGAGTAGTGGATGAATTCCTTATTTTGCTTTGCTTGCACATGCAGCTTTGCTTCACCTATTAAAATGTCTTTATCTCGAGTTTTCTTGCTTTTACTCTTCCAAATCTCTCCCCCCATCCCACTGGAAGAAGTACGCAAGCAACTGCGTGGGCATTTAGTGTCTGCCAGGGTCAAGCCACCATGTTCCCTTCATCCACCCCATGATTTAGCAGTTAGCATATGAAAGGTAACCCCCCTGCAGTTTCCTGAGTCCTATTTGCCTTTGAAAGACAGCTACTTCAGCTCTCTTCCAGTTACCTGAAAATTGCCTAGTCTTCAAAGATTATTAAAAATGAATGGTTCAGGTTCAGAGAGCTCCTTACCCATTTCTTTTGATGCTCTTATGTATTATGTTTTATAATTATGTAAGATTTTCTCATTGGCATTGTCCCTATTTATAGTTAGAACTAAAGTATTTTAATGTGGTTGCAAGATGCTGATATCCCACTTCAGTTCATTAACTGACTATTTACTTCCTCAGAACTATTTACTCATCCTTTTCTTTTTACCAAACCTTTAGCACTGCAAGGATTTCACAGGTTCTTAATTTTTGAATTTTACTCTTTGCAGTCTTGCTGCTTGCTCCCTTCGGTTTTCCTTATTAATTGCCCATGTTTTCCAAGAGCTGATTTGTACGCATGTCTATTCATGCCACTATATTCTCCACTGTGCAGAAGAGCCCATCCATAATGTAATACTATTCCCAGTAACAATCAAGTGTTTAATCCTGTGCTGAATGAAATCAATGAACCAGCTCTCAGCAGGGAACCATGCTGCAAGGAGAACGGTCAAAAATACATGATATGTATGTTTTACCTTTAGCAGCCTTCCATCCAGTTACTACCTTACAGTTATGCTATTTAAACTGTGACAAAATTACAGTGCTATAATGCTCTCAGTCTTTTTTTTCATAGTTCATTAAATTAACAAAAACTGAAGTAGTTCAGGCTGCATGCCATTGCTCAGCATTACTGTTTGTTTGAAGAGTTCCAACTCCTAGAGCTTTATAAACACCAAATGGAAACTCGTTCTGGCCGCAAACATTTTACACAATGGTATTATCCAATTATCTTAAGTGTCACAAGAAAAGCGGAGAAGCTTCATTTCTTTGAACAGATAATCTACTAAGGCACTGCACTGCACAGAATTCATTTGAAGAACAGTTGTTTATTCTGTGCTAGAGAACAGAGGATGCTACTGGAAAGAAATTAAGCACAGAAAAGCATACCAGGCAAGTGATACTTCCAAATATACCCATTCATCTTCAAGCAGTCTTTTCAATGCTGGATCTAGTACAACGCTGTGTGTTAACGGACTTGTTGGTCTTAGCTGTAGATTTTCTCTGTGTCAATGTCTCTCTATTACTTTGCAGATTAGTTTCTTGCCACCAGCATCCACAATTATATTGCAGGCTTAAATGTTCCAGGTGTATTAGTTGTTCTGTTGTTCCAGATCATTACTGTATTATGGAAAGGTATCTTAACAAGGCAGCCTCCTTCAGCATGGCAGAAATTCATGGTTGTACTGGCTGCAGTAGTTAGTTTGCCAGAATTTCATTACAGCCCTTGCTAGTGCTTTACAAAATCTGGGACATTCTTCAGCTGCCCTCACCCACTAGTGTAGTTCAAGCTGAATGGCATCAACAGTGCCAGAACTACGGGAACCAAAAGTCTTTGTTATGTATCCACCACTATAATAGCTCCCATTATTTGGGCTAGGATTGGATGGAGAAGGCACACAAACGTAACTGTCACTTTGTTCTTCAATATATTTACCCAAACTTCTGTTCCCTGCAACCAAAGTCTCAGAAGACACATTGACTAGCTGACTGGCTAGATGGCTAATTGAGGAACATCATGCAGAAAAGACGCCCGAGTTAAGGGAAGTTTTTGAAAGTGTGTAACCTATTTCTATCAACCATTCAGGATGTGCTTGTCCATGGATATCCAGAATCAGGCCCCCTGTCATCTGTGACTCTGCAGTGGTCAAAAATCCCATATACTCCTCCCAGGCCTGTTCTGCTTGGGGAATTCCAAAGGAGGCTTCTTCTGTTAGCATCCATCTTGAACACCTGCAGGTGTTTTGTAATGATATGTAGGAAGAAGCCATCAGTAATTTTGTTGATATCTTCAGCAAGAGCCTGAGCCACCTCTATACTATACCTGTCTTGGCTGGTAGACACTTTGCATTTCTTATAATTTTGAATACTTCCAGAAGGACACTCATGAGAGAAAATACAAGAGGATGTCTTTGCATCCCAACAGGCAGCCTCTCAATCAGGGATGTCTTTCGGTTCCATTTACCCACCATGTGGGACAGAGAGAATCAGGTTCATGTTGCCCACTTGATATTCTGTGAAATTATTATGACCAAATATAACCTCTTTGGTGCCAGTGGCTTTCAAAAGCAAATATAAAATGGAAAGGAGGAACAGATACATATTCTTCATTTGCTGCTGGAAGACTCAGCAATATGGAATGTGTCAGTACCTACATAAAAGCAAAAGACAGATTTTAGATTACTTAGAGCTGGGAACACATGAGAGACTGTTCAGCTGCTGCTGGAATGATTAGTTGCTGATTAAACTAATTTAATTTTATTCCCTGTAGCACAAAGAAGAAGAGTACTTCTATAAGAAACAAAAATTAACAGGGCAGTTAGTGTGGCTAGATGTAACTGATGCACTGTATCCAAAAGAGAGGATTCTCCCAGAATAACAGGGCAAGGGAAATGGTAGGTTGCTGGGCCTCCTTAATTTCTCCAGAAAGAACAAACACTATTTGACGATCCTATCTGATCCCAGAGAATCACTAGGTCCCAGCAAAATATTTGAAATAGGTTTTTTTCCCACCCAAGCCTCACTTTTTCACCTCTGAAATGTAAGAAAATTCTAACAAAAATTGATAGAATATCTGTATCTTATTGACCTGTGTGAAATACATTTCCATTATCCACATGGTTACAGAAACTAGAGACTATGTGAGCTCAGACCAGCACTGGGCTTGTCTAAAATAAGCAGACTGATAAGAATTGAGCCCTACCAAGCTCTATCTCTAGCTATGCTCCAGGCTGAGTTAATTTGGTAGCATTATAGGTAGGTACCAGTGAGTGCATTAAGGAGGGACTATATTCTCTTTAGTTTTCAAGTCTCCATTCTCTTCAAGGGAGCTAAGCCCTCACTAACTCTACCATTTTTTGGAAAGCTGGAATTTAGCAATATGCTGACAGTGCTTTCTGGTTTGAAGGCATTACATCTCTAGAAAGATCAGAGTCTTGAGTGTAACTGTGTTGGACAGATGTAAAATGAGTAAGTAAAGTCAGTGAAGAGCAGAATAAAAAAGAATACTTTTCACTTCCATGAATAAAAAAAACCTCAATATAGGCCAGATGATGAGTATGTAAACAGATGCACTTGCACATGAGGCAGGCTGTCTTGTTGCCTGTCCTGCCCCTATCATTACATCACCTGCAGAAATGCAGAGGATAAGAGGAGCAGACAAGGGAGAGAGTAAGAAAGATCTGCAAGAATCTGTCTACAACATCTGGCCTCAGAGCATGTATGAGAGCAGCCAGTAAAACTGAGAGGGCAGGGTGCAGTATGGAAGCATGCTCCCATCAGCCACCTACTCTGAGAAAAGGAGAGGGCAATTTCACCTAAATAATGCAGAAAAATATTCTTTTCCCTCTATGAGGGAATCCTGCTGGCTTTTAGAGACAACCTCTGCTGCCCACTGAGCTGGTCCACACTGAGGAACCTGTACACAAAAAGCAAACATCTACCTTCCTCTCTTCTTTCTGGGCTGAAAGTCCTGTAAAAGTCTGTGAACTGGAATCAAATCCCTGAGAATCTAATCTACAGTTTTGCTGCAAAGCATGATTAACAGCTTTTTTAGTTTCTTTTTAGCCTTTCATTTAAAAGGTCCCTTCACTTGAGCTATTGGCTTTAAACAAGCTTTTATCCAAGTCCTTGTATAGTTCATGCTTCCCTAAATTTCCCTGAGACACAGACCTTCACCTGCTCATTCACTGTTTGCATTACCAGAAATGTTGGGGAAAGGAATATTTTCAAGCATTATTCAAAATCCCTCTTCTCAGAAAACTATATTGCACATGCAGAGTGTGTATGTCTAGGAATAGCTTATCCCAGGTGCAGTGGGGCCCAGCACCAAGCTAAATAAATCAACAGCAACAACTCCCAGGTGCTGCTCACCTGCCTCTGAAGGACTCAGGTTTCCTTTGCCTCAGGCTCTCACCTTAAATATGATGACACAGCTGTTCCTTTCCCACCAGCTGCCAAACTGTATGTTGTCATCTGTGGCAGTTTGCTTGTCTTTTTGCAATTTCTTGTTAATGACTAAATCAAGCTGTTAACACTACTAGATCATGCCTTAAAGATATACGGAGAGAGCTCTGTATTATTCCTAATCTGGAAGAAAGTCACCTTGGCACAGCTCAGGCTCTGGGCAGACTTGGAGAGTCTGGAGGAACTTGATGACCCCAGACTGCTTTAAAGAGTTTTCTGGACAGCATGCAGGGGATGCAGAGGAAAAATGTTAAGTCACAGTAATACTGGCTAGAACTGGACTTCATCATAGCAAAACACACAGCTTTCCAAAGGATTTTAACTCAAAAGGATGGTGTTCAGAGAAGCACTGAAGCACCTACAGCTAGGAGGAATATGCTAGAAAATTGACCTGTTTGTCTTCTCCAGCACTAGGGTGAGGTCCACATGCATAAGGAACAAAATAACTGTAACAGGCTGTAAGTTCTCTGTTCATCATAGGTAAACTTACATTATCATGAGGTTAAAAAAAAATCCACAATATTTTAAACTGGTACTAATCACTGCAGGACTAGTTTGAAGATTTACCTGTAAAGAAAGGGAGAGAAAGTTGTTCCTGCCTCCGCACCTTCAAAAGCCAAGCAGAAATGACCATTGGACTTGGCTTCAGCTGGGACTCCCTCTGTCCCAGAGGTCTCTAGAGGCCAGGCTGAGCCATGCAGCTGCATGGCACAGACCCTTCATCTGTACCCAGATGTATCATTTCACAATGAAGGATCACAAAAAGGGAAAAAAAATATGCACTGGTATACTAGAAGCTTAGCGTGCTTTTGTTCTCTATACTGACATATGTTTCTAGGGATCAAAAAAACTTGCCACAAGCAGCACAGCCATGCCAAAGGTAAGCTCAGAATAGTTGATATAATCAGTAAAGGTGACAAAACTGGTAAGACAGAGGGGTTTGAGGTTTAACAGCAAAAATGGGTGCCCTAATTCTGGTTTTAGTTTTTGGGGTCTTCTGGGGGAAGTCTAGGAATTTTTGTGACACTTCACTGGAGGAAAGGTGATGGGATACATCTGTTTGCATGCACACTCATCTATGCATTTGAAGCTGTCTATTATCTTTTCTTGGCTGAGAAAATACATTCTCTCCGCTCAGAATCATTCTAGGGTATACCTGGCAGAGAAAAAGAATGAAATAACTGGAGATGGCGAACTGAAAAGACCTCTGAGTTGAAAAATATACAAAAGGACAGATTGGCAGAGCAGGGATGAGGGTATTCTTTGGAATACTGGAAGGAGGTGAAGGATCTCACATGAAGAATGGAGGAAATATGGCAATTTCTAGTAAGAAGGCACAGAGGCATGAAAGAAAGGTAGAGAAAGACAGAGCAGACTACTGTTTGTTTTTTTTTCACAGTGAATCAACCAAGTAAAGTTAAATGCAAGAGTCAAACACAATCCACAGTCTTCCATGATGCTTATTCAGTTTTGCACCCATGACCCAGCATGTTATGATCTCTTTTCCTTATGTTCTCACTTTGGTACCAAGCTGCAGCAGCTACATATTGCTGACTGACAGGATCCCATTCTGTTTCTCATTATGTATCACTTCACATTATTTTTAGTAAGGAGTGCAGAACAACAGGTACCCAACTCATTGTCTGTTGCCTGTGATAACTGGATGTACTGTCTGTCAAATGCTCTGATACATTTGGATGTACTGCCAAATAGGCAATGGATGGGTATATTAATCACTGTAAACTGATTCAGCTGATTTCAGAAATGCACCTCTTTTCCACTTCTTCTTTCAGGCTTCTCATTGTAGAGTAAATCATTAACCAGTTTCCTATTAAGCTTTTACAGATAGTTAGGCAAAATATTAAAAATAATTACTTCTATGTGGTTTTTGCAAATGGAAATTCCTTCTAAAAATTAAAATATTTACACACACCCCCAACAAAAAAATTGTTGGGACCTTACGTACAGAGACAGGGGTTAGCATTCTAGTACCTCTAGAAACATCCTGAACCTGCAGGATTTTATGAGTGTTACAGGTAATTGTCCTGCATGCATGTACCCTCTTGTCAACATGCAGTTGCTGTAGCTGCAAACTGTTGTTGCAAATACACACACTTGGATCTTTGCATATGAACTGAGGAAAATGCTTTTTGACGTTACATACATGGTGAATTTTGAAAAAAAAAGAAGCAAAAATTGCCACTGTGCCCTGGGTTACTTGGTCTTGCTTTGACAAAAGTCTCACAAACTTCAGTGAGGCTTTGCTTGGATTTGGGATTGTACTGCAAATAATGCTCCTCCTTGGCTTAATTCTCCTGTACATCCCTACCTTAGCACTGACAGACCTCTATTGAGTAACAAGACGTCAAGGGAGATTTCACAGCATTAGTGCATTATACAAATGTTGTGTCCATATACACTTAACCACAGGAAGACATTGTTTCTTATGGGTGCTCAAAATGAATGCAGTCAGTGCTAGGTGATTAGAGAAACATTTAAAGTTTCAGAGAGACAGTCAGTGACTGAGTGTTATGTCTGTGGTTCATATATCCTCATATTGACAATGGGTACAAGAAAAGTTCTCTATAAAGGTAAATAGCAACTTGAAATATAACTCTTTTATGCCTCTTCTGTACTGTAAAGACCAAGGAAGACTGCATTTTTCCCTGTTTTCAGTACATCCAAAACAGAGCACAAGCTATCGAGGCAAGACACTGTAGTGGGCTTGTTTGAGGATCTGAGGCTGCTGACAAGCACAGGAGTAGATTAGATTGAGATGACTGAAGCAGTGACTACCTAAGGCATTTGCTTTTCTGCCTTCCTGGAAACTGTTGTTCTCCGAAGAAGAACAATTGGCTGGTGAATCAGCTGCTAGTTAATAACAAGAACTAAAATAGATGTGTTACATACCCCTTAGCACTCTGGAAGGTAGACTGGTTACTGAGTAATTGTGGTGATCCATACTATTGATTTGGAGCTTCCATGGCTTGTTTCATTCTGTAACAGGTGGTCATCTGCTTTAACTTCTTTGACATAATTTATGATCCCTGTTTAGAATACTTGAGTTTTGGTAAACTACAGATTAGTAAGAAAGGAGGAACACACTCAGTATACACTGTCAGATAAATAGAGCTAATAAAGCTGAGCTTCCCAAAGACTTTCAATAACTGGCAGCAATTAACTCTGTTAGCTAGTATCATTCTTATGCATCAGAGTGAATGTTGCTCAGCCTATTTCTTGTGGAACAACTTACGAATCCAGATAATATAAATCTTTTACCAAACCTACATCCTGTCACTAGTATCTCTGTTTATAAATGGGTAAGACTAATCCCTAAGTGGTAAATTTATGAATTTTGTGGAGCCTGTGCAAAAGCAGCAAACTGCTAAATGTGGCAAGTTAAATGGTAACTGCAGGAGCAGACTCCCAGGTCGATAGCTCAAAGGCCTCTTTGTAGCCCTAAAGGGAGAGATGAAATGTATTACCAGAAACATCTGAAAATAGTCTTTATGATTATTGAAAATAAACTCACTAGGTGCAAGATAGAGGTATGTGATTATTCCACAACCTCTTTTCTTGCCACCACTTATATCTTATTTCCTCCAAAGAGAAACACATTAGGTAAAGTGTAACTAGTCACAGTGCCATTATTCCACTTGGAATCAGCTCAGACTAATGCTTCCACCTTTAAAAAATCTGTTACCTGGATATGAGAACAACATTATCTTAATTCAGGCTACGTATCCATTGATTAATAAGCAGGCAGAAGGACTGCCACTTATTGAGCCACCCATGCTGCATCCAAGCACGCCTGAGTTTCCATTAGAGGTCTACAAGGCTGTCCTTTACTGGGCATAGTTTGATTTCATCACAGGTTACAGCTGTAGACAGAAAGTACCACTGGAGGGAAAAGTGCACTTATGTAACAGGCAAATAAGGGCAGGAGAAAAGTAGTTCTGTTACCAACAGAGTTAATGAAGCCTCATTTCCTGCCCCCCTCCCTCGATATTCCCGATTTCCAGATGAGGGAAACCTTTTCCTTTTGTAGGGGAAAGATAGACAACAATCTACTTCCAAAAAGCAGGTTTTCCAGGTCTAGGTATATTCCGTACCCACGTGTGAACTTCACATCTAGAGGAGACCAAAGAGTGCTCCAGGCTCACCCCTTTCTGTAGCTTTCATGCAAAGGAAAGCCTGCACTGATCGTGATTCGTAAATCATGATCCATATGTCTGCATCATCAGGGCAGCAAGACCCTAGGGCACTCCATGGCATGGACCAAAGGTTAAGCTCTGTACGCTACCACAGAGTAACGCCGAGCACAAGTATAAATTGGGAGAGGAGTGGCTGGCGAGCAGCCCTGCAGAAGGCGATATGGGGGGCTGGTTGACAGCAGGCTCAATAGGAGTCAGCAGTGTGCCCTGGCAGCCAAGGGGGCAAACTGCATCGGGGGGTGCATCAAACGCAGTATAACCAGCTGGTCAAAAGAGGTAATCATCCTGCTGTGTTCAGTGTTGGTGTGGCCTCACCTTGAATCCTGTGTGCAGTTCAGGGCCCCACAATTTAAGAAGGATGCAAAGGTCCTTGAATCCATCCAGAAAAGGGCAACAAAGCTGGTGAAAGGGCTGGAAGGAATGTCCTACGAGGAATGGCTAAGGACTTTGGGCTTGTCTAGTTTGGAGAAAAGGAGGCCAAGGGGCAACCTTATTGCTCTCTACAGCTTCCTGAGGAGGGGAAGTAGAGAGGGAGGTGCTGATCTCTTCTCCCTGGTATCCAGTGATAGGACATGTGGGAATGGTTCAAAGCTGCATCAGGGGAGGTTTAGATTCGACATTATGAAGCATTTCTTTACCGAGAGGGTGGTCAGACACTGGAACAGGCTTCCTAGAGAGGTGGTCTATGCCGCAAGCCTGTCAATTTTTAAGAGGCATTTGGACAATGCCCTTAACAACATGTTTTAACTTTTGGTTAGCCCTGAATTGGTCAGGCAGTTGGACTAGATGATCATTGTAGGTCCCTTCCAACTGAAATATTCTATTCTATTCTATTCTATTCTATTCTATTCTATTCTATTCCTCTCCACATTTTCATGAATTGGACAGAGTATCTTCAAGATGTCTAGCCCTTTGTAAAATTACATGAAAATAACTCTATGGCTTCAACATTTATTGCAGGCACATATTCAGGCAAGAGGCATGAGCATGTAAGTCTTAGAAGAACAGGCTGAAAAAAGGCAAGCCCCAAATGCATTATCTGTTAAGGAACAAGTGGAGGCTGAAGTAGAAAAGGGTGTGCCCCCTGCCAGGAGAGCCAGCCATGATGCCCTCAATGTCCCTGCCCCTGTGGGTGCAGTAACTCTGTGCATCCCACTGTGCTGGATGCTGCTGTGGACTCACTGCAATGGGAGGAGACCCTGCACTTTAGGATAGGGAGCACAGTTGAAGGAGTCGAGAGGAGCCTCCTACCCGTTCCCTCCGTTCAGCCATTACTAGTTTGGAAGCAGGAGCTGTAATGAAATTCCAGAAAGAGGCTGATTAGTGCTGGGGAAAAAAAATCTAAACACACTATCCTCCTGCAAAATCAGTTGGAGAGCACTTTATTTTCAATACCTTTCAAATGTCCTTGTTCTGCATTCTGTTTTCAATCTCACCTAATGTCCTGTAGTGAAAACTAATACTGAAGCAAGCAGAAGGGATGGGGACCTGAGCAGGACATGAGCTTTCTTCTCCCTTTCCGGCAAAATGGCCAAAAGCAGAGGAGTGTTAGAGACACAGATGAGAGAGCGCTTTCTAGGACGGCATTACTGCTATGCTATTTCTTAGTGACTAGCAACTAAAGAGGTTGTCACTCCTTACTAAGGAGAAGTCTCCAGAATGAGTCTGTGCCTGGCACTACAGCAATTTAAACATTTTTGTTTAAATATCCACTTTTTCAAAATTTTTGAAATATGAGCAAGTGGACAGCCTTCCTCCTAGACACTGGTACACACCTTTGTTTTCATGATGAACATCAGCAGGAGACTGCCCACGGGTGCTCCTTCTTCTAGCTGAGAATTACTGCTTGAGCACTCAAACTCAGAGAACTTATAGCAAAGGAGCAGACGATCAGGTCAAAATGTTGGCAATGCATCGTGATAGCAGAGAGCAGGTTTCCACTGGCAGGGGAGGGGGGTCACACAAGTTATGCCTCCACCCATTTCTACGGGATTACTCATGAGCAGCTTGGTTTTGCCGTTCACTGGCAATACGTGGATTAGTCATCCTTTGCCTTCACTGGAAAAACCCAGGACACAAAGAGAAGGTCAGATGGTCTTGGCACCTCCAGCCAAGCATGCTATTGACAGACATCTGTTTGAAATATTACTTAGCTGGAGTTGAGCTCAATGAGCTTCACAAGGTATTATTTGGCAGAGCTGTGTTCCCTTCACTACCACATTCTCATGAAGAAGCTGATGGGCACAGACCTTTCCGAAGCAGTAAGGTTTGCACAGAAGGGAATGAATCACCCTTACAGATCTCTTCCCTGGAAAATGAATCTGAGAGCTGTGTTCACCCAGCAGTGAACACATAGGAACTGTGACCAGCCTAATGAGGTTACCTGGGATTCTAATGCAGGAAATTAATATGTCTTATCTTCTGTTCCCTTCTGTACCTGGCAGGGGCTGAAGCCTGCAAACAGCATTAACAGTTTAACAGAATTAGCCAGTAAGTGAGATACCGCTCACATAAATCGTGCTCTTGGCCTGGCCTGACTGAAGCAGATGCCAGTTGCAGTATTAACTAGATAATCCAGGTTTTTAATGACTTTACTAACACTATTGATACAATATTTTCCTGATATATGAGGAGATTTTAAAAACATTTCCTCTGCTACTAAATATAGTTTTAAGGATGTCTTCCTCTAGACTTCTTTCAAGTGTGTACAAGTGTGTATATGAGTTTGCTTGTGCTATTAAGGCCTGGCTCCTTAGCTAAGCTAAAAAAAAGGTGAAAATATGCTGTCCATAAAAGGAAATTTCAACAAAAGGCAGATAAAGGGTGCAGTATAAACTAGTATAAACCAGGCACCTGATCTACTAATGTCACCATACCTCATGCTCTGATTGTGAGCTTCACCAAAGTGCCAGTTTTCATTCTGAGTTTTTTTATCTACCCCAGCAGTATCTACACAAGCTACTTGTGAAAGGAAAGGATTGTATATATTATTATAAGTCTTGTAACTAACCACAATGTGGTGCTACTTCCCAGTTTCATCTGGTACTATGGGAAATAAAACTGCAATACTATAGTATTCTTTAAAGGAATAAGTCACCAAAGTATTATCATCTGACTGCTTCCTTCCATGAGACACTGTTGAGCTTAAAGACCAGTATCTTAGCTAGTTTAAGTCAAGATAGCTCTACTGAAACCAACAAAGCCTTTGACTCATTGTATAAAACTTCTGTTATTTTATAGATTTTATGAGATGTCATGAGGGTGGGTCATAGATAATCAGGCTGAAGACATTTGTAACAAAGTGAATGTTAATGCATACCATGCTAACTCTTCAGCTCCAAGGTGTCCACCCTTTCAGATTAAGGAATCGAAGAGGAAAATCTGAGCTGGGCAAGAATTCTGCAGCTCTGGCTTCCTTCAGTGCAAGTTCCTTGGCTCCAGTGCTTCTGGCTCTGAGGTTCACCTTATGACTATTTTTAATCTAAACTATAGAAAATACTCAAAAGTAGATTTAATTGAATTGCACGTGACATTTTGAATGATATGGATATATTATATTGTCTACCCTGATTATTGTTCTTCCCATGAACACTGCAGTTTGAGGGAAAAAGAAATGTCAGAACTGATATAAGAACATAATTCTTAAAACAAGCAATCCTAATCCAAACAGAATTCTAATTGCAATTGAATTTAGAACTTCTGGAGCATGTCAAATGTAGACAGAATCATGGAGTGAAAAAAGAATCAGTAAAGAGGAATTTAAACAATATTTTCAGCTTTAAAACATCTTATGCTGTCACCATGGCCAAATTATTTCTATGCATTTCTCAGTGCACACACAATATTCTTAAGAAGTTATAATTCAGATGTGCTCTTTTCAAAATGCATTGAATTTAAGCCTTGCTGTCCACTGTCTGGAAACATTGCTTTTCTGCCCTGCTGACTGAGTCATCCATGTAACAGAATCAAAATATCGAAAGAACTATACAGACATCAAAATGGCAAGCAGAAAAATAAACTGTTACCTGGTAGATATCAGCCTAGATATATTTCTCACTGCAAATTTTGTTGTAATTAAAACAAGCATACCTTTATGTTAACTAACAAGAAAAAGAAGCTTTATTATTTCAAACTCAGAATTCATCAATTGTTAATCATTTTACTCAGACAATCTATTTTTCACTTGTAACTTGAAATGTTTGCAGTGGAACTGCAGTACTAACATCTCAGATGGCTTGTGCCGTGGCTAACATGACTGGTGCTGGCCTGGATGTGGGAAATGTAACTGTGTGCTCTGACCAGCCCGCTACTAGAGGGCTGTTTTCTTCGTTTCCACGTCTGGCCGGGCCTTCTGGAGTGAGAGCAGGATCTTGTCAGGACACATCAGACATGTCACACAAGGATAAGCCCATCTGATAATTCCTACCTGTGTAGGAAAAAAGAAAGCTCTTCAAGGTACTCTAAAGTGAATTTATGCTATTGCATTTATACTAGTTATTGCATTTATGCAATACGTATTTCTTTATGCTATTTATGGCATTTATGCTAGTCCATGAGGCCTGGAGGGACACGTACAATCATGTCGCTCAGGAATGGAAAACTTCATATGTAGAAATAAGTAATTTCCTGTTTGTAATTAGAAACATACCAGATATTCAAACTCTGTGAAATTTCAAGCAAAGTACTACATTTGATTCCTTTTCATCTCTATCACTTTTCCTCCATCCCAAGATAATATCATGATTTCTCAAACTCTCTTCATAGTGCCAGACATGTCCCCTAATCAGGATTCAATCACCAGCTTCACAGATCTCCACTAAGAGCAGCTTAACAAAGCAGTTAAACATCATGCTTCCTTTTTTAATTTCAGAAAATCAGTAAATAAAAACACCTACTCGAGTGCAGTGGTAATTTTTATTCTAGAGTGTTGGCAAGACTTCTGGTCCAGTGATCTCATTACTTGCAGCTGGAAACATGCATACACCCTTGTATTTGTTCCAGTCTTATCTAAGTACTAGCTCAACAAATGAAGCAGACATGCACATTTTTATGAGTGCAGAGAAAATCTGCATAATTCAGTTTTGCATGCATAGTCTCTCTCTTGTTCTATTTCTCTCCCCATTCTTTACTAAGTTTCTAGGCTGCATTTGTTCTCTTTAGCAATATATGAAGACACATTTCCTGAGGACAAGAAACATCAGGAGTAAAATCAATCTGAGACTGTTCTAGGTTCCAGCATGTGTGTTGCCAGTAGGAAGAAATGAAGGCTGGCACTGTAGAGTCCCTTGTCATCCTAGTCTGTGGTACGTGCAGAGATCATGTTGGCTATCAAACTATGGTTTAGTGTGTTTAAGGTGTCAAATAGGCAGAACGAGATAGTGAACAGATGGTTACATAGGAACTCAATCCCATGCATGAGATGTCCCAAAACATTAACGAGATCTGTGAAACAAAAATGTTATTTGGATAACTTTTTGTGTGTAGTTGGACTATTCTTGTGAAACTCCCTTGTGCACCACTTCAAATTTCAGATATGGATGTTCAGGGCTTTTCTAAATGAAAGCAGTCACAGTAGTATGTAAATACAGATTTGAAATTCTAACTTTGGCCGTCAATTCTTACGTTAACCCCAGGGTTTCACTGCTATAGCATCTGTCCCTCATCTCTTCCTTTGCAGTCAGTGACCTGCTTCCACTCTCTCCCTCCCCACTCACTGTGTTAGCTATGGGACTCTGTCCTGCCAAAACTCCATGATGACCTTTGATTCCAGTATACTTGACGTTTATAATTTTCATGTTCATTGTTATTATCCATGTGCTGTCTTCAACCTCATGTCATGGATCCTTTGCTGTAATTGAACCGATCTGGGGCAATCACAGTGAAGAACATTGTCAGAAATGGACTGTTCAGTATGACTGTCATCTCAGAATGACTCATTCGGAATACAGGTTACAGCAACAGTACAAACTGATGGTTACTGTATTTAAGTTCCTTATTCATATCTCTACTTAGACAAGTAACTTTTACTTACTGGTGTTTAGCTTCTTTACATATAAATATTGTAACAAAGCAAGACACGAATACATGCTTTCTCCTACGGTGGTTTCTCTGCTGGTTTTGTTGGGTTTTTTTAGTTGATAACTACCTGAAAAACCTTTCTATATACCAGGGTACAGATGTGACAAGACAGCAAGGACAAGAAGAAAGACCTGAAAATAAAGGCTGAATACTATGACGACACAGTCTTTCCGGGATGTTGACCATAATTTTCTCCACTAGCGACTTAGTGGTTATAAAAAATTTGCATTAGGAAGTATTGCCAACACTAAGCTTTCAAACACAGCTGAGTAGGTCACAACGTAAGGAAGCAATGTTTTCCCTTTTTCTACTCTCTGCTGACAGACAGCCGTACTGAATTTGGCACGGGCCGTGCTGACGCAACTCTACGGCACCGAATCCATTTCAGTGTAGTAGATGCATTTTGGTATTTTTGCAGATGCTGGAATTGGCTGCGCGTCCTCTGCCAGCAGCGAATGTCATGGTTTACCCTTTAACGTCACGCCCCCTCAGAACCCCCTTCCCCAGCACTCGTCCCACGAACACCCCCTCCTTACACCCCGATCTGTCAAGCTCGGTTTCAAACGGAAGAGCAGGATCCGGTAAAACTCCCGGTACCCAACACGAGAGCGAGCCCCGAACGACCAGGATCTCCCCGTCCGTTTGCCCGGGGAGCCGAACGCCGACCCCGGGGACACGGCGAACCCGAGGGACGGGACGGGCCGGGCCGGGCGGGG
>NW_010972598.1:2125241-2179721 GCF_000737465.1 Haliaeetus leucocephalus | reverse complement strand
CCCCCCCCCCCCCCAGGCGCCTGCGGCCCCGCCGGCGGCGGGGACCCACGTCCCCGTGGGCTGCGCGCACCGCTGGCTTAAGGGTTTTGCATCTCTTCGGACGGCGGAAAGGAGCTTCGGCTGCCCAGGGTGCGTGGTGGCACTCGCAGGAACCTCTCGTGTCTGGTTCAGCCCAGCACCTTGTTTGCAGCCTTGATCTGACGTTCCTTGTGCAAAGATCGAGACTCAGGCTTGCGCTCGCGCTTTTCATTTTCCCGACTGCAGTTTAAGCGACATCATGGGGATTCAGGGCCTACTCCAATTTATCAAGGAGGCTGCTGAACCTACTCACGTGAAGAAATACAAAGGGCAGACGGTAGCTGTGGACACCTACTGTTGGCTGCACAAAGGCGCCTATGCTTGTGCTGAAAAGCTGGCCCGAGGAGAGCCAACAGATCTGTAAGTCTTTGTTACGTTTCGGTCTTGGCCCTCTTACAAATTAGTTTTGTTAGCTTGGCATTTCTTGAGCTAAAAAACAGAGCTTAGATCAGATTTGCATAAGGTCCTGCCCATCTCTGGAAAACTGGGTTGAACTCTTGTTTTAGATGGAATATAGTTTTAATGGAAGATTAATCTTTATCTTTTCAGAAATAAAGCTACACTGATCAGTCTAGATCAAGCTTCACTTATGAAATTTTGATTAAATGTTTGATTGGAGGCAAGAAAGAGTTGGTGGTTTGCAAATGGGTTCAAACCTTTAACTCCTGCTTCTGTTGATATGAAGAACTGTAGAGTTTCATCCAACCTTGCTACCTGCCTTTGAAGGTGGTGGAGATCCCTCAGAGTCCTGAGAACAGGATACACTTCAGCTGAGCAAGAAATTTACTGACATTAATAGTCATAGGAAACTTTGGAATGGTTGAAATTAACTACATGAATATTCTATGACCAAATCTTATTTCCATGCACAGATGATCAGTGATCTTAGACTGGCACTTTTAACTATAATATGGAGAGTCCTTTCACACTTTAAAATTAATCTGAATTGAGGTATTATATAGCTACAATCCTATTTGCTCCTGTCTTTCAAAAATCATAGTTATTTCTCAGTTTATTTTTTGTAGTTCTAAATCCAGTTTCTTCAGTGCTGATATCCTTAGATTCTAAGTGCTCCTAAGTCTCACCCTCCCTCCTCTCCCTGTCCCCTGCTGGAAAGGTTGCTCTTGCTGTTTTAAACAGTGACTCTAAAAGAAAAAGCAAACTTGAATATTTTTTTTTCTTTTCACCGAGGATCATTGTAATGCATTTAGTGTTTACAGCAGCTGTTAGATTTTAGTTCTGTGCTGCTGATGAAATGATCTCATACAGATCTGTAGAAATAACAGGTAAGGAGATCAGAGGTCCAAGGGAATACATAAAGTTTGGAATATCCTACAAATATTTTACTAAGGGATGGGCTTGGAAAGCAATGGAGGGTTGCCTCCTGGTCCTTACACCATCCTCATTGTTAGTACAGTTTGGGGAACTCTCCTGTCTTTCGGAATATTTTCAGTACCGTGCTTATATTTTTTAGTATGGGAAGATATGTTTGCATGTCTGTCCATAGCTGTATCCTTTGGACATAGATGTATCCACTATCTGAAGAGTGGATAGTTCCATGAAGAGAGGTTTAATACCCCATCACTCCTCGAACTCTACAAAAGTGCATTTAGTCTGCTTTTCACAAGGCTTCGGGCAAAGATAATGAACTGTCCTTGCCTAACTCCTGTTGTCCTGGCCATTATGAATTGAGTTGCTGAAACTAAAAAGGTGATCTGTGTTTTAACTAGCAAAGTTTTTGGCAGTGTTGAATTCTAATGTAGCAAAATCAAACTGAATTGTACTTGAGTTCTTATTTCACTTTGTGTAGGAGTAGAGAGCAGTCGGTCCAGTTCTGAGTTGTGAGGTGGAGCATTTTGCTTGTTAAAAAAAAGAACAGCATTCAAGTGTTCTTACTCTTTTTGTGATACTGGGGAAATATACGGCCCATTAAGATCCTTGAAAAATAGTTAGTCCTAAACTTGCAGTTCTCCTTTCCTGCAAATAGAAAATATGTAACAGACTTGTGCTTAACAATAAAGTTTATCTTTCTTTTCTTACTTTTGTTATTGTTGACACAGTTATGTAGCTTTCTGTATGAAACTTGTTGATATGCTCCTCTCATTTGGAATTAAACCAATTTTGGTATTTGATGGATGCACCCTACCTTCTAAGAAGGAAGTGGAAAAGGCCCGACGAGAGTAAGTACTGAACTGTATTGATTTGCAAGCAAAGCAGTATGTTTAACACTACAATTCATTTTCAAAGTTGGAAAACCTCAAACTTCAGCTAGGTAGTTATCTCTGGTACACTTCCCTGCAATGTAGTGTTATTTCATTTAATTTACATTTAAAAATCATACAAACCTCTTCTTAGAGGTTTTATTCTAAAAATAGAATTGCACTTCATAAACGAAAGCATTTTTATAGAGGAAGGAAGTAAACCTCTGAGCATTAGTTCCTGTAATGTACTAAGGGCTTTTAGTTTGCCCACCCTTGTATTCTCTGGACAAAAATATTTCTTTCCAGTATAATTTTATTTAAATATAACACCACTTTCCTCATCTTTCTCTACAAATAATCAGATAAACTTGTTTCAGGTTTGGCTTCAGGCCCTATATTATGGGACTTCTCACTGAAGCAGTGAGAATTTTTCAGTAGTGTTTTTTATTTATAAATTTGCATGGGACACATGCTTCCTTCAGTGTGGAGTGAACAATTTCCGGTATTTGAAATGAGGTAAATGCTTTCTGTCCTCTAAACCAATAAGTATCTAATCTCAGATACTCCCATATTCCATTAAATCTATTTTACTGCAACCTGGGAGTGGGTGCATCTCTTCTTTTACACTGCTGATTTCAGTTCCTGAGTTGTTGCTGTTTTCTCAGAAAACATTATAAATTGCAACATGCCAATCTAATCATCCTTGACAATACAATGACTTACTTATTCTTATGTTTTAAAAAATTATGCAATAGCACAGATTTAGGAAGTGTTCATCTGCAAAGCAATCCCCCCCCACCCTTTCCTACCTGTCTCTTAGTCCTTTCTGCTACTTGTTCTTTTAAGTGAAAAATAATCTGAGGTTGGTGTATATTATTGCTTATCTTTCAGGAAGCGTCAAGCCAGTCTGCTGAAGGGGAAACAATTGTTGCAGGAAGGGAGACTGTCAGAAGCTAGGGAATGTTTTGGGCGCAGTGTAAACGTTACCCATGTTATGGCTCATGAAGTTATTAAAGTAAGTTGTCAATGCTGTTGATACCAACAGTTTTAAAAAAAAAAATCTACACAGTAGGTAGTACGTCTTACTCTGCTTTTATATGGCTACATCATTACCTCTTCTATGTAGGCAAGAAAAATATTGCCCCCTTCTTAGCCTCTAATTGTCTTGTATACATTGGATTATGTTAGGCAAGGTTAATAAACTTTATCTTCACTTCAAGTTTATTATGCCAAGTTGTATAAATAATGATGACATGTCAATTGAAATACATCTCTTCTTACTGCTATGAACTGACTCTAACACAACAGCTTTGCTTTTGCTGCACAAAAACTAAACACAATTTTTTTTTTTTATTTTTTTTTTCTGCCTTGGCTGGTTCCTGAGAATAGACTACAGAAAAAATTCTGGCTGCTTAAAAACCTTCCTAGTAGCTTTTTGCTATCCTTCCACTGCTGTCATTGGATCTTTATCTGAATAGTATTGCATTTGTTCTAGTGCTGTTTTCCTTTGTCCAGAATATAACTTGCATGAGTTTGAAGCTGGCCCCTGTGGTCACATGCAGTGAGCATAGTGTTACAGGCCAACACAGGAAAGGTTGTTTTTGTAAACTAGTCTATATAGGTCTAAAGTGCTTGAAACTTGAGTTTTGAATACGAAATATAGGGCTTTAATGGGGGGGGGGGGGGGGGATTAAAAAATTCAGGGTTTCAGTTTTTTAAGGTAAAGGTTCTTACGCTTTCAGATGTCTACATGCAAAATGCTTGTATGCTTCTTGTTTATGTACAGGCTGCACGAGCCCGGGGAGTTGATTGTATTGTTGCTCCTTATGAAGCTGATGCTCAGTTGGCTTATCTTAATAAGACTGGAATGGTTCAAGCTATAATTACAGAAGACTCTGACCTTTTAGCTTTTGGATGCAAAAAGGTAGGGAAGAAAATACTAATAGCCTTTACCTCTTGCTGATATCTTAAAAAAACAGTTTGAAGTTGCCAAATGTGTTTGATGTCTGGATTTACTCTGCTACAGTAAATGGGGGAAACTGAGAATAGCACTCAGTCTCTGTTTCCACGAAGTGCAACAAACTAGCTTATATGGGTGAAAATTATTGTTTTCACTTCCTCTTGACTTCCAGGTATTTCTGAAAATTGACAAGTTTGGAAATGGACTAGAGATAGATCAAGCTCGACTAGGAAACTGCAAGCAGCTTGGAAATGTATTTACAGAAGAGAAATTCCGCTACATGTGTATTCTTTCTGGTTGTGACTACCTCTCGTCAATTCATGGAATTGGGTTAGCTAAAGCATGCAAGTTACTAAAATTAGCCAACAACCCAGATATTATAAAGGTAAACCTGGTTTTGCTTTGTGCATTGGCTTCTTAGGCCTATATCAGTACATATGAAATTAACACTGAACTGAAAATATGAAGGGTTCTTGACTTCCTCTGTTTTGAGAGTGCTAAAAGAAGTATGTTTTTATCTGTGCTTTAGAAAGATGCTGAGCTAAACTTACTCAAATGTTAAAGCTATTATATATTTAATGAAATACACCAAAGTAAACTTAAAGAATTATTCTGATCCTTCAAGGGCATATTCTACTTGAGGAGAGACTTAATTTTTTTGTAAGGCTCTGGATTTTTTTTTCCCCTCATTACATGTTCTTCTGGTTTTGCAGATTAATTATTAGAACTGCTAATTGAACTCTGTTACACTTGCATAAGCACACTTCTATCTGTGTGGGTGAGGGGCAGGCACTGGGAATCTTATTTGATTCCCTTTTGGCATTTAATTACATACATATGGTTACAGACATTACTATATTAAAAACATCATGGAAGAGAAGTTTGGTATGGTGTGAAACAAAAAATAAGGTAGGTTGTGTGTTGTCTTATTCAATGTGTGAAATGAAAACAAATCTAGTGTTAGGAAATACAGAGGCTTAGAGAGTGGGAGTAACATTTGTGTAGATAGTAAGGGAGAAGAGAGGTTTTTAAGAGCTAATAAGAAAAATACCTTGTGTGGCTGTCCTGGAGGCAGGTAAATCTAATCCAGAAAAGCATTTAAATATGCAGTCTAATTAACTTACTGTATCTTCTTTCTTAAGTTACTTCTATGCTTTAGTGTTTGTTTTTTTTTCCTCAAACAGGCTATACACAAAGAACTATGATTTTTAGTTTTAAAATGTTTTGTATTATGTAGAGCAGGCATCAAAGCCAACTGTTTTCTTGGCTTCTGTGGAAGTAAAAAGGGAACTTTGAACTTTTCCCATACGAATCATGTCCTTTAATGTATCTCTTTTTGAGCAAAATGTCAGGATTTAATAATTTGAAAAACTTTTCACTTAGTAATTTGTCATGTGATTCATCACTGCTATTTTCCAACAGTGTTGGAAAGTCATGAGTAGGTCAAAAGATACAAAGTAGTCTAACAGTGCCTGTTCAAAGTCTTACTTCTTAATGAGGTGAGTGAATTTGCCTGTACTTAGGATGCATGGCCAAAACACAGCTGATGTTTTATTTGGAGAGGAGGAGAAACTCTTGCCTCTAGCAGTATGATAAACTTGATCAAAAGAACATAATCTGCCTTCTGTGAAACTGGAAAATGTAGAGGTCAATGAATTATTAGGAACTTCTTTTAGAGTGGTGCAGTAACAATATATAGGAGGAGCTACCAGATCAATATGTAGTCTTCTGTGATGAGAAATGATGGGGGCGGGGGGGGGGGGAATCGGTTTGGTTTGGCTTTTTTCTATTCTAAAAACACCCACATATTGCTTATGTTTTCTGATAATATGAATGATAAAATTTGATATGTATTCATTTTAACAAATATACCTTAAGGAGATGCTCTGTATTTCTATTCAGATTTTGTTTTTATTTAGTGGACAAAAAGTATTTATAATGAGTTTGTGTTATTTGTGTGATTGTAAACAACTTGAGAGTGGGAAAATAACGTACAAAACTTCTTTTTTCCTTCCCCTGTTTAAGTTGAATCTGCTTGTTGTAACAGGACACACATTCTACATTTAATTACAAGCAAAGATACTTAATAATTGAAATGTATTTAACCTTTTGTGTAACCTGTTTAAATGAAACACTTAAGCGTTTTTGTTTTTTTTCTTGACAGGTTATTAAGAAAATGGGGCAGTACTTGAAGATGAATATAACAGTACCGGAAGAATACATACAGGGTTTTACACGAGCCAATAATACATTCCTTTATCAGTTAGTTTTTGATCCTGTCAACAGAAAATTAGTTCCTCTGAATGCATATGGGGATGATATTGATCCAGAAACACTAATTTATGCAGGACGGTATCCTTTGTGTTGAAACAGCAGAGTGGGGAAATAAGGGTGAGCGGATGTGGTGTCTTATACTTTTCATTGCATGTGTGGTGTACTTACATTTTTCATTGCAACTCTGCTGTTGACTAAAGCCTGGCTTTTCTGCAATCTTAGAAAGTTTGCTTTTGCTCTGATTTTAATTAATAAAAAACTACAGGGGGTAACTGAGTGATCTATCATTACCATATCTTTTTAGGCAGAAGTTATTAATCTCTTTTCTTTTTAGAAAACAACTCATTAAATACAGGTTATGTTTAAACTGTTTGAGTCACTTTATGACTGTCTTTAATTTTCTGCCTGTGTTAACTGTGTTATAATCTCTGCCATCTTAATTCTTGTAATCCGTGTTCAACTCGTTCCCTAATCTAAGCGTATCCTGTTTTACCAGGTATCTCTTCCTTACACAGCAAGTAGCATTTTGCCACATTTGTGCAGCATAAGTTTCAGCATGGAAGATTAGGAAAATGAAGAAAGAGGGGATTGTTGAAGTAGTTACTAGCTTTGTATGTTCTTCAAGCCACCTAATCTCTGGCATTTCCAGAAATTACAAGGAAGATGGTAACTTTACTGATGATGAGTAAAGGTTTTCCTTTTGACTTTTGTGATTTGCCAAGCACTGCAGGTCTATTACAGTTGCTGTTGCATCAGATTGAGCCATGAGTAGTAGTATTAATGCTTTTGGTTAATATTCTAGCAATGCTTTTTAGCACAAAAATGGGAAACAGCTAGTTTAACTTTCATGCTATGGTTCTTGAAATTTAATGTAATATTCAGATATTTTCCCTTAACATGATGGGAACAGACATTTTGGTGATGGTACAGCTTTTCAAATTGCCATCGGCAACATTGATATCGATACAATGGAACAAATCGATAATTATAACCCTGACACTGCACAGGTAACATCTTTGTTCTGATGTTATATATTAAGATTTTGATGTGGGTTTGTACATTTAAGGAAGAATATGATTGAATGTTATCTGCAACTGACTTGGCAGTGAAAGCTATTCTGCTATTACAGAAACTGTATGCTCCCACATGCATATTTCTCATTCTTTGTACAGGTAAAATCTTACTTTTCATTACTTTAATGTTTGTTTTACTTTCAGGCTTTTTTGGTAAGTCCTTAATACTATTGACAGAAGTAACTGATTTAAAAAGAACATTCTCAAAGAGATTTGGATTTCTTCCAAGTATATAAATCTGAGGAAAATATTTTCCCAAATCAGGTTTTCAGAATAGAAATGAAATTTAAACTTTTAATTTTGTCTGAGATAAGCAGTTATTCACTTGTGCCATATTGGAATGAAGAAGTCATGGCAGCACAAAAGAAAAAGAATTTGTATGAAAACTGAGAGAAATGTGGGAACAAAAAAAGACAATGTTTGTGTAGAGTGTCAAAATGTCCTTATATGTTAAATCAGGAAATCATATGTAGAAGGCAAAATCATAAACCTATGTTTTGTTTTTTTAATTTTTTTTCTTGTAGCCTGTGCAGCAGAGAAGTTGTGGCTGGAATGACAGACATGCTAATCATGTAAATAGCATTTGGAGCAGAGACTACAAGCTTGGCCCTAATGCAGATACTGTTCCTCATAAAGTGCATTTAGTAGAGAAACCAACAACCAAAGGCATGGAGAAGATAATTAGTGTTAAAGGACTAAAATTTCCAGGCAAAGAGCTCTTGGCCAAAAGGCCAAGGAGTGGTATGTTTTTATTAAAATAAGTATATGAATAACCGTAGAAGGTTGTGGGGAAATAAATGATTTTATCTTACACTTGATGGCATGAGATTTTGGGGGCCTAACTCTAACTTTCGTCTATATTCCGTTTTCAACAAGCTGCAAGGCTAACAAGCCATAATATTAAAGCCTATGTAACAATTAAGGGTGGCAGCAAACTTTCAGCAGCACTTGATTTTAACTTCCTTTAATTTGCTATAAAACTTTCTTGTTTTCAGTTTTAAGTGATCATGTTTAATACTATCTGTTCTGGTTTTAGATATTTTTGGGTTTAATTTCCATCTTATAATGGCTTGTGAAGAAAAGAAATGAAAATAGCCTTTTTCCTAGAGTTGATATTTGACCAGACAGAAAATTTGAAGAATGTTTTTTGCACTCTTCTAATGCTGTGCTGCCTGTATTCCCTGTATAGGTATTCTTTACTCCAACTTCCTCACTTTCTTTACTAAACCTGTGCTATGTTGTCTTCTATACCACCTATGTGGGCTTGTAATAGAAGGGACACTTCTTTGTTCCCATTGTGCTCTATCCGATATGTTAAGTATTTTCTCTTCCTCTGCTTCCTTTGCTTTCTGACTATGCTACCAGCACTCCTTTTTTGCCTTTGTTACTCCAGATATCTTCCTACTCCCTGGGTCATCAAAACTTGTAGTTAGTTTAGCAACCTGCCTTTAAGTCAAATTTAGTTTTTCTTTCAAAGTGTTTAAAAACAAAAACAAACAAAAACCCAAACAAACAAAAACCCAAACAAACAAACATCATGTTTCATTTCAGCTGTTCTTCCTTCAACTCTGTCTACTGTTTCATAGAAAGTTACTTTTAAGGCTATGTACTAGAAAACAGCTGTGTTAAAGACTTCTAAATTGTAATGTCAAGGATGTTCCTACCAGAACTTACTAAAATTTTTAAGCCTCTTAAGAGTAAATATGTAATGCTCAATTCTCTCATAGCTGGTTAATTCTAGAATATGCTTCTACAGTGATGCTTAAATTGTCTTTAGATTTAGAAGAAATCTCAGATGGAGATCTGTTGAACCAATATTCATTTTCAAAAGCAAAAAAATTCAAGAAGGAGAGTGATGGTGATGATCAAGCACAAAAAAGCATCTCAGCAATACAATGCCTTGATTCTTCAGGGAATTCTGTCACTCAAGAAAGCTCTAACTCCCTGCCCAGAGTTAGAAATAAATTTGCTTCCTTTCTACAAAGGAAAAACAAAGAGAAGGATGCTGTAATTGTTCCAGGAACAAGAAGCAGGTATGCTTACATCACGCGTTTTAATAAGTAGCAAAATACTATTTGCTGTCCTGGTTGCTGAAATAACCTGAATACTGAAAATGAGAAAAATGCTACCTCAGACTTTTTTATGCAACTGTATTAATGCACCTGTAGTCCTGAGCTGACATGGGGAACCCTTTGTGCCAGGCATGCTATCTATGTGTGAGAAAGATAGATAAATAATGTCAATTTTTTACTGCAGAAATGAAGACTGTGAGACTATGCAATACAGTCTAGCCTCTAGGTATCAAAATTAATTAGAAATTGGCTGTATTTCTTTTCCAGGTAAAGGTCATATGACATATCTCAAAAAAAAAAAAAAGTAGTTGCTTTGTGCCAAGTATGTAAGCAGTTAGTAAATATATTGACTTATGTTGACAGGGTTTTTTGTTTGTTTCAGTAAAGCCAAACCTGGTCATACTGTAGGACAAATACCTCTTCTTATCCCATCCAGTTGATGCTCCTGATCTCTGCACTAGCACTTTGAGAAGAGAGACTTTGGGTTTGTTAGGTTTTTTTAATTGGCTACTTGTTACGGGTTTTTTGGTCACATTTGGCCACAGATACAGAATTGGTTTTACAAAGCATTATCACAATTATGTCTCTTATTCAAATTATTTAAGATAAAAATTACACAATATTTTTGAGCAGTGTAATTTTATGGAACAGTCTTAATACTGATGGCTTTTAGGTTTAATACACACCTTCCTGAGCTGAAAGTTTTGTTTTGTTGCATCAAATATTAAGAGTTGTCAGTGAGGGTAGGTTCTTCTCTAAAGCAATGCTCAGTTTCGTAAAAAGCTCTGATGTGTACTTGCTCTTAGGAGCTGCTGCTATAGCATGGAAAAGAACTAGATAGGTTCTAGTTTCCTTGATAAGAAGTGCTGAAGTGTTTCATTACTGTTTAGGTCTATGATAATTAATGAATATATTCTTAAATTTTGTAGGATTCCTAATTGTTTCTCTTTTTCAGTTGAAGAACTTTATTAGTATCTTAGTCAATGAATGACATGTTTACAGATGCTTCTTTTCCCTTTTTTTTACTGTTATCTGTTAAATGCCTCCCTGAGGGACTAAGACTTTGCCCATTGTCAAAATAATTTGTGTCTGCAAGTGTATTTCAAAACTAAAATTGATGGATAAGAGACAACTGTTGGATTTTGGAGATGACATATTCATTTGCAGTAACTTTCTTCTCCCTTGCCTTCACCTTTTTTCACTTTTTTAGGTTTTTCTGCAATGATGCAATTATGTTTGATGGTAGCGCAAAGAAGGATGATAGTGATCTAACTCAAGATGCTGAGCAGGATTGCCAGAAACAGGAAGTAAAACAGGTAGCAGAAGATGTTTCTCAGTTTTCAGAAACTGAAAAATCAACAAGGACTATCTTTATACCTCCTGGAGAAACGCAGAAAAACTGCTTCCGGTGGTTTAGCAGCCTCGTAAATAATTCAGGAAATCCTGGTCCATCTCATACTGTATTTTCACAGCAGTTTCACCAACAGAGAAGCAACTGCATGGTATCCCAGGAAGATCAGATTAATGGGGTACAAACAGACAGCGGAGCAGTGCATGGCGAATTGGAGGAAGAATCCTCCCCTTTAACAAAACTGAAACAGTCATCACAGTCTCAAAGGTCTTGTGAGCCAACAGAATGCAGTCTGGAGTCTTCAGAAATACTGCAAGTGTCTAACAACAGTTCAGATGCAGAAGTAAGAAAACTAGACATTGTTTCAGCATTTGCTTTCACTTTAAATTATAAAAGAAATTAGGCAGCAAAGTCTTCTCTTCAAAATGATACCCTGGAGATTACGTAGCTTGTGCTGACAAAACTTGTCAATGCTTAATGTGTAGTTGTGTAGAATGGGTTGACTTACTAGCTTAAATCAAGTCTGTTCTGAGAGGTTTTTGTTTGTCTTCAGTCTTTCCACTGCTATCACTGCGGTGCGTTATAAAAAAACCTGGTAGGCTAGCTTTTGCTCTCTGCTTTTGTTAGTCCCTAAAGAAGTCCTTTTGGAAAGCATGTGTGTCACTATAGTGTTGCTTGCTGAAAATAAGCCCAGGTTTTTGTAGAATTCCCTAGAATTGCTGAAAACATACCTTTATAAAGTACATATGTGTAGATATAAAAATAGACGTGTAAAACAAACAAACAAAAACTAAACAAAAAAAATCCTAACAAAACGCAAACCACCTAACTGTTTTAAAACCAAATTAATTTTGTCTTGATGAAGGAATCTGACTCCAATTCAAAACTGGCTGATGATCAATGTACTCAGTCTCCAGTATTTTCTGCTGTTCAAACTGACAGAAAAAATATGATCATAAAGGCCAAGGTAAGAATTCTTTTAACTTTCCTATGAGCTCTACTAAACTTTGAAAATCATTTTTTTGCGTTCTACTAGTTCATTCTAGAACTTTTAATGAAAAAAATCTTAAGCAATGCACATGTTGGCAAGAGATAACTATACTCCTGTTCATCTGTATCAGAGATGAGAAGAACTATAACCAGTCCACCTACGATTGATATCACAGCTGCAACTTGTTTGGGGATTTTAAATGCTTCAGTATAAAATAAGAAGCCAAGCTAAGCCAAAAAAACCACTTCTTAATTTTCCTCAGGCATGCTAAATACACAGGTTTTATGATACAAATTGCAGTTGTTCATAATCCTGATACAATCACAAGATACAACCTCACTTCATTGCTTGTATTGATATATCTGCTAGTTTAGCAGTCTCCTTCCTCTTTAACTAGAAAAAGCATGTTTAAATTTCAAAATCTGGAAAGTTTTAGTCAACCTTTCTTGTTTAGTTGTTTTAGTGTCTAACAAGGTTTTTAACTAACTAATCAGTATGGAAGAACAGTCAGCTTCCCTTCAGAGCCCACATTTCAGTTATTTCAGTATTGGTTGGGCACCCATAACTTGACTTCTGTGTGGTTTCTTAGATGTCTGAGAATAAACTACTGTCCCTTGTCTTTGTGACATTTCTAAGAGTTTTACTGATTTGTCTAGTTTACAAAACTTCTAAGACCTTAATAGCTAAAAGTGCTCTGAGTCCTTATGCACTCTCATTAGAATTGGCCAAAAGATTCATAAGTCAAAGGAAGACACTTTCATCCTCTCATGTACAACCCTACTAACTTATTTCTCGTAGACAGGCTAAAAATCACAAGCTTGTCTCTGCTAAACAAGAATATTGGGTGTGTTTTGTATAATAGTGACATCTTGTGGTTATTGTTAGTAACTTGTGTTAAGCTGGAATTTATTCTGGAACAAATGATTACAAAAATTGATGCTTTTTCATTAGATTAACATTTTTGCCTGCTTTTCCTCAACAAGGCTGAGCAATGAAATGAAATCATCCTAGGGTTCAGAATTTTATTACTTTGTTTTTCAGAATGCATTTAGTATGTTTTGCTCACCTTAAAGGTATATTGGGAGAATGAATATACTAAATACTGGGGAATACACAGTATGGAAGTAGTTGGGTAATATAAGCTTCATATATAAACAAATTTTCAGGATGCTTGGAGCTCTTCAGACAATAGGAATTTGCTGAAAATCTGTGAGGACAGTAGGGTTAGTTTAAAGCAAGCAGCTAGTATAAGGTTTTCCCTCACTTATTTCCTTGGCCATGCATTCCCTCTGCTTCCTTTACGTGTTGGTAATACTTACGAGTTGGACCAGAAAACTGACCTGGCTGAAAACTGACTTGATAACAATAACCAAAAGGTTGATCATACTGGAACTCAGGCCCTCCCAGACTCTCAGGCTCACGTGAGTCATAGCACCAGTGAGACCACTGAAGAATTGAAGCCAGAATTGAAGAGGGGGGAGGTAGAGATAAGGAGCACCACTTTTGGCTCAGTTTTCCCTTAGGATTGTTTACTGCAAGTATAAAATAAGGATAATCTTTGCTGGTGTTAAGTACAATAAAAGACACCGAAGGGAATACTGAGTTTCCGATTTAGGGAGAAACCAGTCAACCACTTAAAACATAAATTATTCTGATTTTTGTATTCTGAATAATATAGCTGATCTGTAGAGAAATTTAAGAATTGGGGGAGGCAATCTGGGGAAGTTGTCAACTCCAATCGTGGTTCCAATCCAAAATATGAAATGTCTAGCTAAGTCAATTCTAGTATCAAAACTAATAGAAGCTTTTCTCTAACAGATGCCTATAAGATAGTGAACTCTCTAGGACCTTGTAGTTTTTTCTGTGATAGTATTCCAGCTGTGGTTTTTACTGCTAATTATTTTCTACAACCGCTATGAGCTCAGCAGAGGCTAATATTGACAAAAGAAAAGAGCAATCTACTCTGGTTTTAAGTTTCTTAGTGGGTGTTCAACATGCAGCTTTGCCTACTTTTGGGTTAGTTAAGTTATAACTGATGTAATTCAGTACCACAAAGAAATAAATGTAGGATTACAGGTGACTTCACACATGTTGCAAAATGGTTCAGGTGATAGATATACAGCAAAATGCTATAAAGCAGGGAGTTTTAGGATTTTATTTTTATTCTTGCTAGTATTCCTGTTACAGTTTTTAGCCTACATTTTAAACTTTTTTTCCAAAATTTATTTGGGATTCCGAGATCTGCTTAGTCGATTCAAGTAGAAACAATGTCACTTCAATAAAAACTGTATAACAAGTGTGTGTGGTGGTGGGATGACAAAATGCAGTGTCATTCTGGAAAGAACTGAAGTATGAGTTCTCTCTGAAGGGAAGGCTGCCAACATCTTTTGTTTTAAGAAAAAAACTGTTAGGTGATCAATAGCAAATACTTGGATGAGGAAGAGCTATTTGCGTTTGTTAAGTGAAACACGTGAAGTAGGCAGAGCTGTGCCATCTTCTAAAGATGATCCAGCAAAACAGAAAGGATGATTCATTTAGAGCAAAATGCTTTATTCTTAACATTATCTAAATGGGAATTATGAGCATTATTTACAACCTAGGTGTCCCAAACTAATCTTATGTGACCAACTGTAAAATAAGAACTTCCTACAACTGTAGACAGTCACCATCTCTTCTGCAGGTATTGTATTTTGATAGTTATATTTTGGTCCTTGTAATGACAGACAAAAGCTTAAAATAGCAGGCTAGAAGTGAGTGATCACTTAGAAGCTGGTAATTGTGAGTAGCTCATATTCTACAATGAAGTGGCAGAATGGATCAAACAGTAAAACGTTCTAGTGCTTCCAAATGGCTACTTCCCCAAAAAATTGGGGAAAATTATAAGTGTATGTGAGACGCAAGAAAATGATGGAAAATATGAATAAGCCATTTGTGGCCTTTTGCCACTTGTGAACTTATTTGGTAAAGAAAGTTTTCACTTTGTCTAAAAGCACTTTACATGTATGTAATCATTGTGCTATGATCATGCATATATAGTACAAATGGGAAGAGAATGATTAAATAGATAGCAATAGGTATAACTTTTAATTTAAGAAATGCAGTAAGCTACTCAGAAGAAAAAGACCCTGCAGATTGGGCTTCAGTGTGTTTCTTCTGTTGTTAAAATAAACTCATTACTACTTGTGCATGAAGTTCGAGAAGGCAAAAATGATCAACAACGTTATATCAGTATTAGAAAGCATGATAGCAGCAGTCTGAGCAGCTATCAGCCAGTCAGCCTGATATTGACCCCAGAAAAATGACAGGAATATGAGAGGTTGTGGTTAGAGATGAGGATGTGAAATGTAAAAATGACACTGAATGGCATAATTATAGGAATTAAGTCATGTCAAAATGAGTTTCATGTACTTGTAAAAATGAAGAAACAGATTCAGTGCTTGGAAAATAGTGAGTTGAAAATGAGGCACACTTTTTTTAACAATAGGGGTGGTGAATAGCTGGAATAAATTATGTAATGAAGCCATGTATTTTTTTAATTGATATGTTCAAACTTAGGACTGGTTGCATTTGAGAGAGAGATTCTGGCCAAGAACAGCTGTTTTGAGTTCCAGGTACAGAAACTAGATAAGAAGGTCCAACTAGAAGTCTAATGATCCTTGGGGTAATCATACTGGTATCTGCTTAAATTTCACGAAAAATGGAGTTATAGGTATCAGAAAGTGATACCAGAGAGTAGCTTCTCTTAAAATTCTGAAAACTGACATGGAAGAGTTTTTGTTGTGCTCTTATGTAAATGGATGAGAAAATAAATATTCAATAGACCTTAAAAACGGCATTGAAAAGAAATGTATATTCTCAGCCTCTTGGAATACAAAGACTGGTTTGCCAGGTCTTACAGCTGCATTGTCTAATGTTTTTGAGATGACACTTTTTAGATTATAGAAGCTATCTAAATATACTTTGTTGTGGCAATTCAGATTGTGTTATCTCAACACCATGTAAAGCACTTTATTTTTTTTATTATAAGCTTTGCAGCATAGTATCTGTTGCTTACAGGTTGTCATTTTAACCATTTATGCTGTAATATTAAAATCTCACAGGTTCCTGGTTTACATAAATCCAGTTGTATGGGGTCGCGTATTGTAACAAAGCTCAAGCCATTGATACCAGCTAAAGTAAGCGGACTAAGCAGGAAACTGTCACCTGTGCAGAAGAGAAATCACTGTGATGCTGAAAATAAGCTGGGACTGCAAGCCACCATTAGTGAACTCCGGAAAAACTTCCAATTTAAAAGGTGAGTTGCGTTAACCCTTTATTTAGCACCCCGTATACTTTTTTCCCCAAAGAAACAATTTTCAAAGCAGACTCTACATGTCTCCTCCACACAATTCAATAAAAATAATAGCTTAAGATAGATATTTTCTATATACAATTTTAGTTTCCTAAGCTTGATATAACCATGAAGTATGATTTGTGGTAAATATGCTCTTTTTTCTTTCTAATCAGGAAGAGCTCTCAGTTAAAATTCATTTATTGAAGTAGTGCATTTAGGTTAACATAATTTATATGAAAATTATTACCATTGTTTGACAAGAAATATCAAAAGACTTTTCTTAGTGTAAGTGAAAAAGCGGCGTAAAAGTTGCCAGACTTAATTGAATGCAAGGTTGTTTCTATTTAACTTTATGTGCCTCTTACATTTTGAGATGGCTGATTGTCAGAACTCTTCTGCTTTCAAGATGATGGTGAACTGATGGAATATTTCTGTTAGCTGAAGTCTCTGGTTACAAGAGACATTTTTGCACATTATGAAATGCTATTGTTTTCCCTTGAGCAGATGAGTTGGCTAACTTGAAGTTTCTGCAAATATCTTCAAGGTTTGAACTTGAAGGACAATGATTATTTTAAAAAAAAGAGTGTAGGTATTCTAACTTATGCTGTTTCCATGGCTCAGGTAAAAAAATCTTGATGGCAAAGCTTTCCCAGCTCCAAGTAGCAATCTTAACCTTGAATAAATAAGTCTTATTTAAATAAAATTATTATTCTCATTAACCTGAAGCAAAACGTGAGTAGGACTTAAAGTATTCTCTTTGCACTGAGCAGTAAATATAAGACTGGTGAGCATTTGATAAGTCAGATGATATGTTTTAGTAAGCTTGGGCCTTATGGTAGGCTATTATAAACATACAACTGATTTCTGTTTAGGAACTATTACTTGTGGTATTAACATTTTTAGAAATCTTACTTTTTATTATCCTCTTGGTGTGGGTTAAGAATGACAGTTTCAAAGAGGAAGTAGAAGTGTTTGTGTATGTATTGCTTGAACTCTAATTGGGAATGTCTGACCAGGATTGTTCACAGGGAGAAAATTCATATATTTTGATTTATCAGAATACAAGCAAATAGAACAGAGTGAGCCTAGATGGCACTCTGTTCCTTTTTCTCTGCTGATGGTTGCAAGACTTAGCTCCCAACATCCACATTTTATCCATCCAGTTCTGGTTGGTCTGTAACTTCTGGGTATATACTGGGGATATATATTTTTGTATATATTACTTCTATGTAGATAAAGTACCTGTTTATTAGCTTTTAGGGGATTCTTTTCTTAATTTATTTCACAAAAAGGTTTTTCTCACTGCCAGGACTTACTTAGCTCTGACTATTCTGTTTATTGTTTTTTCAGATTTTAAAATGTTTCTAAATTAGCCTTATCTTAAGAATTATATTGCCTAATGGCAAATAAATCACGTGGGACACTAATCTGTTCTGTCCTAATGTCAAGACTCAGGGGTTATATATGAAACTACAGTTATTCAGAAGACTTAAATGTTAAGGAAGCATGTACAACCCAGAGCAGGATGGGGTACTGCAGTCTTTCAGATATAAAGCTAATAACTATCATTCTGTCACAGGATAACTGGAACAGTTGAAATCACTTTCAGTGAAGTTGTTCAGCTGTAGTGTAATTGAAATTAAAACTTCCCATCACAAATTTTTATTTTGAGTTTATTCATAGATGAGTGGGTAGTTAGGTGAGGGGTCTTGCTTTGTTTTAACTCATATGTTCTTACAGGTCTGTGGTTAGAAATATACAATATCATAACGTTCTTTGGTTTTGTTTTGTCTTTGGGTTTTTTTTGTGCAGGCAGTATGAAAGACTTCCTTCTTGTAAAAAGTCGGATCCCTTGTCTCCAATCAAAGATAATATACAGCTCACTCCAGAAACAGAAGAAGAAATCTTTAATCATCTGGAACGTAGTCATGTTCAGAGAGCTATATTCCAATGAACTGTATGCTATGCACAATACGATGCATTTTTAACCATTGTCAAAATTTACCTTCTGGATATTTCATCAATATAGAAAAGATGCTTTGAAAACCAGCTATATATTTTAGTCTGAGTAGTGATTTGTCATCTATTGTATAAAAACGTGAGTTAGAAGGTACAGTTCTATACTGACTGGAATAAAATCCTTCAGATGCCTGTGTTCTCTTATTCGAAGTCTCATGTTAAATTTTTGTCCAAACCTTTTTCAGCTGCCTCTGGGCATTTTATGTAGGTCACATATGTAATACCAAGTTTCGACAACAGCTATAGCTTTGCCTTTGCACAACAGCAGCAGAACAAGTTTGTGTCTTAATTTTTAATAGTTGATAATATTTTTTTGCCTCTTCCTGCCTCCTTTCCTCTTGAGCTTAATGTGGCTCCAAGACAGGAGTAAAACTGCTGTTCAGTGTTCATAACAGCCTTCACTGTACTTCCATCACTGTGTTAACTATTTCTGTTCCCTATAAGGTAAGATCTGCTGTCTCAACAGTTAGCTTTGTTTGATACAGTCATGTTATTGGTGGGAATAACTTGGGGACTGCAGAAAGGAGTATCACAAACGTTTTGTCCCCAAAGTCTCACATTAGTAGAATGATATCTGAAGAAATACAGTGTGTTCTTCTGTTTTACCTGCTCTTTCCATGTTTGTAGTCTTATCCAGCATCAGACACACAAACTATTAGTCCTCTGAGCTAAGGGTCACAGAAGAGCATTGTCCTCACAACAAACCAAGCTTCTGTCTTCAACAGCCAATCAACTAAAGGAAAAGAATCCAGGAGACTAGGGTCCTTGCTTTGGATGACTGAATTATGATGAAATACTACGATGGGATTTCAGACTTCTAGCTTTAAAAATCAGGATTTGAGTCAATCTAAAGATATGTCTAAATTTTTTTCCTTTTTTTTTAGGAGAGGATAATATCTCTTTCGGCAGCAGATGAAGGTACAAAAGGATATCTTAACCTGTGAAAAGTATCCTTTCCATTCCTGAGATGAATACGTCCCCTCCATCTTTGAGCTTTTGTCAAAAATTTAAAGTTTGAAATTGACCTATGGGAGGCAGGGTGGGTTTTGTTTTTTTTTTTTTAACTGCAAGGTACTTTTTTCTCTTTAAGAGAATTTGCATCTCTGAAACTAAGGTGACCAGCTGCATTAAATGACAAAGAATCTGTTTACAAGAGTAGGTTATGTATACATTTGTGGGAATAGTCCTCTTATTTCTACATTTGTGTTGAAGGCATGGTATATAAGGAATTGAAGCAATGATGCTCTAGGAAGGCTTCCTCTCATGTGCACCACTAGAAAATTCCTACTCCTGAAAAGCAGGGGTTTTAACATTGATCTTCAATGAGAATTTTTATCTTTGGTGTGATGTGACAAATAAAGGCTAGTAATAAATGTTTCTGTATTTCCAGTCATAGAACTATTGCCTAGAATAATTTCTTACAATGACAGAATGAATTTTTGAAGGGAAAACAAAAATAATTTGTTTTTCTCCGTTGCTTATTTATCAGTGTGGGAGTTGCAAGGTTACTTTGTACAGTTCATCCTTGCCTGTTACCTGCCTCTTCAGTCAAGGAGCCACTTGTTCCTGCTTTAGTGGATCATCAGAAAAGACAAACTACTCATGTTTGTATTTTCAAGGACAGGTAATTTTAAGGGAGTATAGGACATCTTACATGCAAGCTACATGCATGAAAGCAGTACTGCCTCTTAATTCTGTTGCCTGCAGATACTGCCTTACCTGTTCTTGTAGTTCATTTATTGAAAAAAAACCATCCCTTGTTTTACTCTAGCTTCTTTGAAGAGAGAATCAGAGGAAATAAAGCAAATGTTTTCATACATCCATATTGACACTATTTTGTCACAAATGGGTGCCCTGTTTTTTTGTCTGTTTTTTACAGACAGGAGAGTAAAAATATAATTGACAATGCCTCTAAAGGCATAGGGTGTGTAACAACTTGCTGGAGTGCTATTTCAATGGTAGGTATCAGGGGAATTATTCAAGCAAAAGTGCTTCTTGATTGTATTACATTGTATGGTCTTAAAGTAGATTTCTTAAAAATGCTTTAGTATAATTTCTGGTTTGTGCTTTGGAGGTCTTGGGTTCTGACTTCACACTGTAGGAGGTTCTTTTCAGAAAGCAGCTAATAAAGTAGAGGCCTTTATTACATTACATGTAAGTATATAGTACATGTAAACATATAATAGCATGTAAGTTTTGTAGTTAAGTGTGGTGTTCTTGGGTTGGTGTTTGTTTTATGAAAGATACAATAACCTATATGCAAATGAATTTGTGCAAGGCTATTCCTGAGTTAAAATTGATTCTGCGTAAGTTAATATTCCATAGTAAAAGTTATTCAGTATCAAAATAGGAGAAATTGTTACAAGTTATGATGGGGAGTGGGGGGGGTAAGGTAAAATAAACATGCCCCAATGAAAAGAAAAAATAAGAAAAAAAGAAAAAAAAAAACTTGGAGAGAAGGAGGGAGAGTTTGATTGTCTTAAAAAGCAGGCATTTGAAAGTTGGAGGATATGAAGGTAGTTGGAAAGCAAGAAATAAGTAGGAGGAAATGAAAGCAGATGGCAGCTTGGAGGCATATGTCTTCGTATGTTGTTTGCTTTTTAATCTAGTATTCTTTTTTTTAGTTTCTGTAACTAATATTCTCTATTTTTATCAGCAGAACTTCAAAGTATTCTTACAAAGTGGATGACTTCTTTGCTATATCCTATTAAAAGGGTGAATCTGGCCCAGAAAAACTAAATTTACTAATGGTGGTCTAATCAAGCTTTACTTTTGAAAGTGCTGACTAGCCATTCTTTCAGCAGAATAGTCATATGAACTGCAAATATTCAGTATCACAGAGAATTATTATGAATCTGTGATCATCCAAATCAAGTAATGGTTTTGAAATTATAGGTAAGTGACTTGTCTTTCTGCTTAAATCTTTTTGTTCTAATTACAACAGTTGGCATTAACCACATGTTTCTTCTCACACAAATCAATACAGTAGTTAGAGTAATTTTTATAGGACTGAAGAATATTGAAAGACCATAGGGCTTTGCAAACAGATTGTAAAATCTGTTATTACATTTAAATAGCAGTATTTTAATACAATTTGCAATACAGTAGCATTTTTCATATATTATTGACATTCTGTTACTTTATGAAGTACTAGAAGCTCACAGTATTCCAACTTTATGTATCAATTAATGTCTGTTAATTTTGCTAACAAAAAAGGTTACAATTCTGAGGTGGTGAAGCTAAGAGACAATTCTTTGCTATTACTGCTTGCATCAAAGAATAGCTACTAGCTGATTGTTTCAACACCATCTTGGTCTAGGAATGACATGGTACCAAATGAAAATTGTCAACATAAGAGGAAAGAAAAGGGGGGAAGTCCCCTTCTGAACAGTAGAGGTTATTGTGTACCGATAATAGCCCTGAATCTGGCTGTAGCAACCCAGGATGTGGTTGTAACAGTCTAGAAATGAATATACTTGTTGCTCCTATGGCTTTCTTGTGTTGTTACGTACCTTTTGAGTTTGGCAGCGAAGTGACAGGGTATCTGAATATTTATGCCAGTTGGGTAGATAATGCAGAAAACAGATCATGTAGTTTCAAGAGCAGAGTCAGGAAGAGCTTTAAGCTGATCGCAAGAAGAATGCTTCTGACTGAAGAATTCCTGAATTCATTAGCTCAGAAGTGCTATACAATTATAGTTATAGGATGAGCTACTATTGAAATACTATTTCTTGCTGGAGTACATAGATTTAAGTATCCTTAAAGAACAGCCATCACAAATATAGGCTTCAAGCCTCTCTGTTGTAAAATACTGATGCCATATCTTAGGAATTATGGATGGCAAAACCAAATCATATCGACAATATTAGAAAGGGCTCTAGAAGACGAGGCACTGGGTCTGATGAGGCCTGTATCTACTTTTTTAGTGGTATTTGGTAAGTCACACCAGCTTCACTGTCTGGAGGATAGCCCGTATGGCATAGAGCCTTTTGAATACATAGAATAGAGCCAGCAGGGAATACAAGACAGAGATTGTGTCTGCACTGTGCCAGAAATAGAATGAATACTGTACACAAGAAAAAGTTGTACTGGATGATATGTGCATATCTCTATAGACATTTAAAACTTGTCTCCTTCATGTTCAGGTAGAAAAGTAACTTTTCAGAAGTATTCAGCGGGTTAAGATGATTCTTTTTAGCTGATGTGGTAATATTTGCTTTGAATGAAAGATAGCCTTGGGAAAGGGTTGCCTCTCCTGATGTGTTTGCACAGCAAAGTATTAAGTGTAGGGAGGGATTCCTCTGGTACTACAGCAGGAGAGGTATTAAGTAGGTGTTTTTCTTAATATGACAAATCCTATATAACAGTCTTCTCAGTTCAAGAATATTCTAGTAAAGACTGAGGAGTTCCATGTTTAAGGCATGTATTTAAAACTGTTTACATCCTCTTTGTGCCCGCAGAATGTGTATTCTAGGCACGGAGTGAATTTTGTCAGATTTTACAAGAACATGAGTTAAATTAATTTGAGGTACAATTAATGACTTCTGTAAGAAACAGATTGGGACACCTCTATTGTGCCCTGCATAGCTTATGTAATACAATAAAATATACCATTCCATCTGATGCTTTATGTATATGCTGCATCTAAATTACTTCTATTACAATTTTTTGATCATTTGTGATCACTTCTTAAAACCAAATTTTTACCTTCACTTTAGACTGAAGAATAATGTTCTGTGGTGAATGACATGAGTTACTGCCCCATTTGGAGTAGGACCTTCTTGCTTGTTTTCCTTGCTGAGTTCAGCTTATGCATCCCAAGAGCTTATGCATCACCTGAGAGTACTGTTGATCTCTAGTTCTTCTCTGTGGAAAGTGGGACTACACACTTCCTTCATATAGGAGACTGTAGGAAACCTTAAGTCAGTAGGATAAAAATGCTTGTCAGGGAGACTTGCCTTGTGTGAAGGATGTTTCTGTTCCAGCAGCTTTCATTCTCCCCAGACTCCTGTGCTCCAGGCAAAATCTTACTTTTAACAGATGTAAAACTCTGGATCTGGAACATGGCATAATACCTGTGTGAGGTCCTGTTTTGGGAGGGATTCTTTAATGGTTTCAAAGTAACTGTTTAATGTTACAAATGTACATATGACCTGGAGCAAGGCACTCTAAATGTTTGAGGTACATAGAGAGTGTACCAGTAAGACAGACAGGACTGAGTTTGGGAAGATCAGAAGTTTTATTCTTTGTATTACTTTAAAAGCAATAGGCGTTAATATGAACTACTCTACAGCCTGTGTCAAACAGGAATTTAGGATTTTGTTTAGCTTGTTTCAAGTCCAGTATCTCAGGGAGCACCAGAGTTTGTTTCTTAGAACTTATCCGATTTAAGCGTTTTCAGTGAAGGAGAAATCATTGCAACACTTTTAATAACACAAGCACTCAAATGATGGATTTGCTTTCTAGCTTTTTAAGTTTAGCTTGTCTTTCATCTGCTGGCTTGTGTTATTTTTGTCTGCTGTATTAAAGGAGGTTGGTTCAACAATATTTATCTGTTAGTTACCTCATTTTAGAAAAACAAATCAAGGTAGTGGTTAAATGTATTTTTTCTAAGCTCATGCTAATTGGATTTAATTATATCATTGAGTTCTCTAAAATTATTATTATCTTTTCTCATTAATGATTGCTTTTAGTACTCAGCAGAACTCAATATTAAACTTTGAGTGAGAGCTTCCAGAAATACAGTAGAGTTTACCACTTTGAAGCCAAATGAATTCTATTTCTGGCAGTTCTTTACAGCTGGAATTGGATCAGAAGCTCTTGTCTGGCCACTGCACTCACTGTCAGAAGTGTCAGCACCTCTGTAGTAGCAAGGGATAGAAACGTGACTTAGATCTTACAATATTCATGGAGGTGTTTTTTGTTTGTTTCTTTTAGTTGGTTGGTATTTGTTAGTTTAAAATAAACTACTTATCTGGGTAATAACAAAAAACAAACAAACAAACAAAAAAACCAAACACACAAAAAAACCAAACCTGTGCAGCTTGCCCCTTGCTCCCACTATAAACATATTTACGCCAATTCAGAGTTGGTTACAAATTAGATTAATGAATCGGTTAACTTTACAGAGATCACTAAACTTTTTGGCTGTCAACAACAGAAAAGCTTCCTACTTTCATTTGTAAAACTGAACTTTTGAACAATAAAAAAAATAAATATTTTGTTACCATATTCACTCTTTAAACAATAATTTTAAAATGCTGTCAAGTGAGAGGAAAACAGAGTTGGATTGCACTTGAAAACGCATGCAATGTGTTACTTTGTTTAACGGAGCTTTTAAAATTAAGGCTAATAGGATTGCTTCCTAGAAACTTAAAAATCCAGATGATATATTTTTAATTCCTGCAGTGCTTGCAGTTAACTGCTGTATTACAGCATTTATGGTAGTATTTTTTTAGGAAACGATTACCCTTCCTGCTCCCTGTATTTGAAAAGCCTGCTTGTTTAATCTTGGATTTAGAGAAGGAGGTATGCAAAAGCTTTTTTTCTTATACTCTAAAGTGAGAGAATTGCAAGTAGTAAACAGAAAATAAATTGCATCTTAACAGTTTTTCATAATTAGTTAACCAAGTTATCAAGAATAGCATTAGCTAGGGCATTTTTCAAATGTTTACTCCAGGTGTTTACTGCTTCTCTTCAAGCTGGATAAATTGGAACAGTTTTGTATACTGGCATATTTAAGTCGCTAATGTGTGTGTAGCAGTCCATTGCAATTCCTGCTTTGCTGCCATCACCTAAGTGACCTTAGGCAAACTTCTTAATTTTCCACACTTCACTTTGCACTTTGTGTAATGAGAATAAGGAATGTTCCAGTCCTACTCGCTAAGGATAAGGCTGCAGAGATTTGAAGAGTGTTTGTGCCTAGAGACAGAGACAAAGGATTTGAGGCATATTCCAAATCCTAGCCTGATTACTTAGTTACTTGTTTGTAACTCTTTATAATATGGAGCTTAAACTTGTTGTCCAAAAGTGACCCAGTTTTGAACTGCAATAAAGTGTTATTCCAGTAGGTGAGTTATCCTTGCTTATACTACAAGCAATTGAGTTGAAGGGATGCAAAAAACCAGAACTGAAGTTGTCCTTGTCCTCATGATTTTTCTGATGTATCTAGCTCAAAGAGAAGCCGTAAGAATTAGGATAAATACATATGAAAATTACTAAAATACAATCATTCAACTGGGAGAGTACCAGTTCAAGACTAATCCAAAGAAAAATTAAAAATTATACATATAGTGGCTGCTGTGAGTTATGTTAAAGTATACTAAGAGAATTAATACATCTAAATTCATATAGGCTATGGTGGAACACACAAGGCAACCCATTGTGGTCGCTTGATGGAGAGGCCCATATTTCAGGAGGTCCTGTTATGGTTCACCACAAATCTCAGGACAAAGATGATTGACTTCTCTCACTATTTTTTCCTTCTCATCAACTCATGAGTTGAGACCCCACTTATAATAAACTGATTACTCTTTGGTTTAAAAGAGAAAAGGCTGATATATGGAGTGCTTGTATATCGTTGTATTTTTACAGTAGTTAAGGACTTAAATGCTTGTTTAAACTAATGGCAGTATTTCCTACATAACCAGTATTGTGTTGGCACAAAGCCAAGTGGTAGACGGGAGATTCTGCTCTATTGTACTTGGATTGACGCTTAATTCTCCGGTTCACTTCTGCATGCAAGTGCTCAGACATAAGGAATTTGCAATATTGCTAGTCAGAAAGCCAAGAACCGTCATCTTAGGGAGGTTCAGCATTTTCTATTGATTCTCTACCCTTTATTCAATCGGAGATTCCACATATGTTTATTGTGTAATAATCATTTAATTATTGTGATCCTTTATAGTCAAGGGAAAAAAGATATTTATATCATATTTTTATATTTATAGCCATCAGATAAAGAGGGAACTCTTCTCAACCTAAATAAATACACTTGCTGGTATAGAGCTGTAGTGCCTTGATTTGGGAAGATTCTGGGAATCTAGAATGCAGTACCAACTTTTTAATTTGGTTAACTGGCATTGTTGTCACACCTGGGACTGCTGGAACAGTTGTTACTATACAGGGGCTAGCAATGCTGGCTAAAAATAATATAAAATTTTGGTACAGAAGGTAATGTTACTGAAAATCCAGACCATAGCTGTCTTGTTCATTATACTCTTGTTAAGAATTTATGATCAAACTGGGAAAATGCCTGTCACAGAAACCACTCGTGACAAATAGAAATAGTTTTAAGTAGAATAGTTTGCAAATATGCTTTCAGCAGATAATTGTACATTCAAGTCATTCAGTGAATGAGGTCAATTAGCAGCCATGTTTATATCATTAGCATAATTTTTTTTAACAGTTAGCTAATTTAGCTAAACTAAATACAATTTTAGTTAGCTCATTTCTCAACTTTTTCATTCAATCAAGACTATTTAAAATTAGTTAATGCTAACTTTAGCATATTAAAACTGGTTTTTATTAGCAAATACAATGACCTTTAATGTTCACCTGCATTACAATGGACATTTTTAAAAAACTTTTTAGCCAGAACAAAATAAACTAAGTATTGATTTATAAATCATTTCTAGGATGAATATAGAGAACTTAAAAAAACAAACAAAAAACCACCCCAAACCAAACACCAAACAAACCCGTTCTCCTGATCTGGAGTTGCTAAGGAAAGTAGAGATGGTTAATGGTCTAAAAAGCTGATCAAAACTAAGCTGGATTGTCCTGTGTCTAATATTATATGAATGTTCAGAGACTTTAAAAGAATAAGCTAATATTTGTATTGGCTTAAAAATCTAGCCGTTGGAGGTCAGTCACAGTGAGAAAGAACATCCATCTTCTCACTAAACTATAAAAATGGTAGAATTTTGGAGGCTTCCGTGGTTTGTCTTATTTTTCTTGGTTTCCTGTGTCTGGCATGCACATTTTGCCAATGCCAGAGTCCTGAAATGATATCATGCATAACTTACCATTGGAAGATGTGTGCTTACAGGAAGCTGAACTGTCTTCTCTGTTACCCCTTTCTGTCAGAGACTTCTTGCAGATCTGAGAGCAGAACTTGGTCGTGGTGGGACAATTGCAACTTTTGTCCTTAATACAGAGAGAGGCTTATATTAAACTGGAATGTAAAGGGCAGAGGATGTTTTCAGTCTTTTTCAGAAATGTGGCAGTAAGGGAATGTTCCGGCTTCATGGATTGTCAGACTGCAGCTAAGTACATTTACATCCACTAGTGTACATTGCAACTAAGTAACATTTACATTAATTTTAGTATAGTAACAGATAAAACCAGGGTATGGTTAGGGAAAAAAAAAAAAAAAAAGATTTAGAATCATATCTTCTACCTTTTGGGGACTATCAGAGCTGCCTGCCACCAGAGTGTGTTGAGAGGGGAAGTACAATTTGATTCTATCACCCTCCTACCCCTGCCCCCAACCCACTGCACAATGAGCACATTTAGAAAGAGCTTTTTTAAAAAATGTTTTATATTCTCAAACCATAAGATGGCAGATGGTGACATGAGTCTGGCTCCTCCATTAAGGCTGACTGTCATCTTCAGTCTTTGTGATCAGGCCACCTTATCACCAGTAACTCAGTAGATTTTCCTCTGACTGTTTAAGCACTGTCAAGATGCAGGAAGAGGAGGCCGGGGTAACTTCAGTGGATCAAACCATGCAATCCCTGCAATGTTGTCATGACTCATTTTCTTCTGGGCTGCTGTTATCTAGTCAAGGATGAGATAGGTAGGAAATAGGTGAAAGAAAGCAATGAACAGCACCATTGTAAAGAGATTCTTCTGTGGTAGAAAATGGGAAGTTTCTACCTACAATTTCAGAAAAAACACAACTGTGGATCTGAAGTGCAGTTTTCCTCTGTGAATGAATAGGGTTTTTCAAAGATTGTGTCAGACCTTTTCAGCACTCCAACATTTTCATATCATCTAGTGTTTATTACATTGAGTTTCTTGAGGTTTAGTCCCATTTTTGTGTACTTTAATGACAGATGGTCTCAATTTGCCTAAAACTATATTATTTTTTGCAGCAGTCCAATATTATCTTGTGGCTTGATACACTGCCGCCGCCCCCCCCCCTTCTCCCCCTCCTCATTTGGAAATCCGTTATAGCCAAGGAGCATCCATTGTCAAATGCAGCAAAGCATTAAATGGTACAAAGCTATAAATGGAACAACGAGGGTTTCTATTCATGAGAGACAGTACTTTTTGGTACCAGGTCTAAGAAGTTTCAGGTTCAAAATACATTTAACTGTTTTTTGAGCAAATTAATTGTGTTTCAGAATGCATTGTGTCAGATGTTGATTGCTAATTCAACTTACCCATTTTAATGCTCAAGTAGTCTCTTGATTTTCTGTGTTCCAGGATAAATGAGCTGTAGTCTGCCTTTTTCATTCCTATAAATTTAGTGTAGAGCAACATCAGGATGAGAAAAGGATTTGAATGGAACAGAGCATGTGTGACCGTTCTTCCATAGGGAAGGTGGGTGGCCAGGAGTTGCAGGCAGGTACTGCTGCTGGAATTGCAGGGGAAATGGATGTGACCCCAGGTTAACAAACTCTAAGTCTGCATGACTAGACAGGGGCTTCTACTGTGTGGCTCCTACTAACACATGCTCTACCACAACCAGCTGTCTTCTAGGAAGAGATTTGAACCATATGGAATATGAATTACACAAATCTGTAACGTCTAGAGATAATTAATTAGTGACATAGACAACTAAGTGTTTAAAAACTTGTGCTCAGGTTTGGGGAGAGCATGCAATTGTGTTTGGCTGAGAGGTACAGAACACAAATCAAGGAGTGACTAGAGATAAGCTATGGTGTATTCTGCCTGTTTCATTCATAATTTTTGGTCTGAATTTGCTGATGCTGCATTACTGAATGCACACTCTTGCACATATAACTTCAAGTGTGTATTATATAACAGAAAATGGAGTTAAAGGAAAAAAAAAAAAAATTAACCTAAGTCCACATCAAAACTCCATACCTGCAAATGGATTTGTGGGGACAGAGGAGGCCAGCTTAATGGCAACCCTGTGTGGCCAGCCATGTCTGTTGAGGACTAATGCCTGTTATCTCTCATTCTATTCAGGTGCATAAAGGACAGCAACAAAGTAGGGAATAAATAAGTACTTATGTACACTGGTATAAAATAAAAAGCAGTGGTTTTAAGCTGCAACAAGAAGAATTTTCATTAGGCAAAAGTAAAAATTTTTGAGAATCCACAAGCTTTCTCAGTGAGCATCCTCCAGAAATTATTAGCAGATACAATCCTGTATCTACAACATATTTCGAGTGACTTCCGGTGATTTCCTCTACCTATATGGTATTCAACTGTGCAAGTCTGAAGTATTTAAAATACAAATAAGGAAATAGATGTGAATAAAAACTTATTGTTAACTATTCTGTTCTTGAAATGTTGTGTGTCACATTTCACACAGAATACTTAACAATATTTATTGCTGTTGCTCACATATTATCCAGAGGTCAAAGATCTATTACACTTGGTACTGGGCAAACATGAAACAAATTCAGCATGTTGGGCTGGTGTTTTTAAACACCTATGACAATTCACTGAAGTCAGTGAGTCTCAACTAAAATGGAAATTTCTCAGGCATCTAGTCTCACAGTCTCTTAGTGCTTATTATAGCTGTATGATTTTGCATGGGAGAATAACAGTGGGACTGCAGGTCAAATCTTGTTCTTTGCTATAGCAGAAGAAAGCTAGAATAAGTATATTTGAAGTTATTATTCCACCTGTAGAGTTTCTCAGTCATGCTGGTATAAAACTTGAAAGAAAAGAGTGATTGAAAACAGAAATTAATATCTGTAGAGACAGTGGTTTTTTGCACTGAACACAAAGAATGATATCAGTGAAATAACTTCCAGGTTGGGTAAATAAGATTAGAATAATAATCTGTACCCTAGGAAATTACAGAAATCTTCAGTGGACTGTATTGAAGACATACCAAACAATCATTCATTTCAGGGAAACTGCTACTGCAGACTATTGTAACTTTTCCAGAAAATTCACAAAATTCCTTCTCTCCACTTGTCACTGCTGGCTCAAAAAGCAGATAAGAAGCAAAAGAGATTTTGATGGTTTAATATATAAATAAATTAAAATGGGGCTAGGGCAAAGAAGGGAAGCCTTCCATGTTATTTTTGCTGAGGAAATGCCAGAATGGCAGCCAAATCATAAAAAAAATTACCTATTCTTCTCTTAAAACTTTGACCACCATAACTTATCTGTTACCCAAAGCTTTTATGTGTTTTAAACCATTGTTTAACAAAACTAAAACTGAGTATGCAAAAGTTGCACTGGTACAAATATGGTGGTATTTATCTGTTGTTTTTATTGATTCAGCTGAGCACTGCCAGTGGGTGTGGTGGTGTTTTTTTTTAATTTATTTTTTCCTTCTGTAAAGCCAATTGAAATTTGGCTTAAAAATACTGACCAGAACATAGGAGCATGATGTTATTGCACCCCTGAAGCTAACAATATCTCAATCAAAGTTGGTATAATTCACTTCAACACGAAGATAACTGACAAAGTTTTTTGGTCTTTCTCTATTGTTGGACATAAATTTGTTGAACAATAAGTGAGAAAAAATGTTTGCTTTAGAAGGAATATAAGAATGTTTTTCTGAAATAGTTCATGAAAGACAAGGAGACACATGATAGTTAAGTCACTTACTCATGCCATGCAAGAAATCTGTGGAAGGATAAGGTGCAAGTTATCTATGATTAGGACCTTTTTATTGCTGTTCTACATCCTTCCTACTTTCTTTGACACCAGGAAATAATCCTCAAGTTTTGGTAGCAAATCCCATTAAGATCTGTCCCAAATCCTCTTTGTAAGGCAATGCAATGAAGTAATGGGGGGAGGGGGGAAGGTGTTTATCAATTATTAGAATAAATATTTACACTACATTAGTCTCTATAAAGCATCAGCTCAGACTATTTTGGTAGACCAATTATAAATAGTAAACAACAATTTGCTACCTATAAGGTCTTGGAGCCAATGGTGAAATCCAAGTTAACAATAATGCAATTGACTTTAATGAAACAGTGTTTCAGCTTAAAGGTGCATAAAGGTAACAAGGCTTTATACTTTGTAACAGTGTGCACCTCTGAAGGTATCAGTGCTCTGATCTTCTTTGTAGGCAAAGCTCTTCTCAAATTCAACTCACTACCTGTGTCTAGAAAGCCAGGTATTATTCGTTGCTATTTTAATAAAATACAAAATAGGATGGTTGCCATCCATCTCTGAAAACCATGTGTGCCTGCTAGAGGATCTGTAAATGGGGACCATTTTGTACAGTAAACCACAGCTAACATCCAGTTTACTGGCATGCCCTATAATAACATAAAACAAATGTTTACAACTTTGTCCTGGTTTTGGTTGGGATAGAGTTAGTTTTCTTCTTAGTAGCTGGTACAGTGCTGTGTTTTGGATTTTGTGTGAGAATAATGTTGATAACACACTAATGTTTTGGTTGTTGCTAAGTGGGGCTTATCTTAAGTTAAGGATTTTTCAGTTCAGCATACTGTGCCAGCAAGGAGGTGCACAAGAAGCTGGGAGGGAGCATGGCTGGGACAGCTGACCCGAACTAGCCACAGGGATATTCCGTACCATAGGACATCATGCTTAGTATATAAACTGGGGGCAGCTGGCTGCTCGGGGCAATAGCTGCTTGGGCATCCATCAATGGGTGGTGAGCAATTGCATTGTGCATCGCTTGTCTTTTCTTGGGTTTTATTTCTCTCTTTTTTTGTTATATTCCTTTTCATTACTATTATTATTATATTTTATTTTTTTTATTATTATTACATTTTCTTTTACTTTAGTTATCAAGCCATTCTTATGTCAAGCCCTGAGTTTTACTTCTTCATCCCAGTTCTTTCCCCCATCCCACTGGGTGGGGGGCAAGTGAGCGAGCAGCTGCGTGGTGCTTAGTTACCAGCTGGGGTTAAACCATGACAAACTTCTGGCCTTAAGACCCTGATCACAAAACTATACTTGAACCCAGCTTTCACAAGGAAAGATTCTCTCAGAACATAAATTTTCAGTTTAATAAATAAGCAGCTCCCTGCATGTACCAAGTATTACCAAATTTAAGCAAAATAAAGTGATCCTGGAGTACAGATGTTCTATGCAAGGTGTGTAAAGTAATTCTTCCACTCTCCTTGATGCTGGGGAGTGTCAAGGATTACTGTTTTCGGCACCATACTTCAAGAAAAATGTAGACGTACTGGAGACAATCCAGAAAGGAGTAAAAAGAATGAGAAACAGTCTAGAGGGAGCATGAGGGAGGGTGGAAGGAATTGGCATTGTTTAGTCTAGAGAAGAGAAGACTAAGGAAAGATGGGATGTCAGCCCATAACCATGAACAATGTTTCTGCAAAGAAGAAAATATGAACTATAGATGGGAAAAGAAGTAATGAAAAAACCGCAGCAGGGGAGATGCAATATCATTGCTAAAAGTAACTTTCCTTGAATAGATTGGTGAAGTGCTTAGTAAACTTTTCTGGCTAAATTTTTTTTTCTGTTTAAAAATTAAATGCCGATATCTGCAAAGATGTGAAGTGCAAGTAAACTGTATAGAAGTTGTAACTTCTAGGCCCATTCTGAAAACTTAACAATAAACTCTCTAAGATCTCTTGAAGATTTTATATTAAATAAATGTCTGCAGTAGGTCATGCCCACTTGGGATGATAGCACGCTAGTTGCTGAATGCAACTGAGTTGAAGCTGAACTTAATTAGTGTCAACATTATAAGTAGCAGCACTCTACTTTCATTTGGGTTTTCATTTCATTTTTCAGACCAGCAAGAAAATCTCATAGGGTGATAATGGTTCAATCCTAATTTTTCATTGAATTTTGTCTTTGTGTGGCCACTGAACAGAAGCATGAGTTTTGCTCACAGTCATAGTTGTTAATTCTGTGTAAGATCGGGGAATCTTTCTATTCCTAGTCCATTAATATTTCCAGAATTGAAATGTGGCTTTAGAGACTTTCAAACCAGTTGTTCTGAATCTTTCTATGCTTAATGAGGAAACTGAGTTTTCCTTTTTATATCAATATTATTTAAGTAATATTTATTGTTTTGAAGCTGAGTTTTCAGCCCTAGCTTCCTGTTCCATTCCTACTCCTTTCTAGAGATCTAAATAATAAATTCACTGAAGAGCACTTACTATAGCTATAAACAAGGTATAAGCAATCCAGGAGATTATGTGTAGATATGCACATTAAAAGTGCATAAGGATTAAAGGACACTTTAGACTTATACTCTTCTGAACTGAAACTTGGAACTTTACACTTCCTGTGTGGAGAGGAGTTCGTAGTATTTGTATTACTTGCATTTACTTTCTTTGTGCTTCTAGACACCTGATATCTAGGGAGACACCATTTACCAGTGATTCACAAATACAGTTAGTCAGAAAAGATGAACAAGCTGGGCGTCCCTACTCAAAGTGCTACTAGAAATTATCAGACATGGCAGGTAGATGAAGTTACCCCATCACAATCATATTTTACCTCATGTGTTATATTGTGCCGTACCTTCTTATCTCCTTAAGGATGTAAGTTTTCTGGAGTATGCTTGACAAGTACATACAATGGTAGTGGGAGTAACTTCTGAGTTGCAGTCAGTCCTAGTTTCTATAGTTTTCAGTAGCAGATCTCGAAGCAACAGAGGTCAGCAGTACTGTCCTCTTAAAAAAAAAACAAAAACCAAAAAAACCCAAACAAACACCAAAAAAACCTGTAAGATTGGGGCTGTGAGGATTACCCACCATTCTCCTGTTAACCAGTGACAGAGTCAAAAACAGCACTTAGGTACCTCGAATCCCAATCCTGCACTGTAACAAGGAGACAGCATTCCTGAAATAACCTGAAAGCACCTTGAAAATTGTATCAGCAATGAAACCTGGCTATAGGACTGTTAATGGGACCCTCTGCAATGGGTCACAGATGGTCAGAAAGGAATGGTGTAACATATAAGCCCAAAAACTTTGGTTCATAAGGATGACTATTAACTTATCATTACTCACCTTTTAGGACATCTAGGAACACCATTGCCTCTCTTGATGTATTTTAGGTTCTGCAACAGAAAAGCTAATAAGAGGGGGGGTCAAATAATAGAGATGTGTAAAAGGAAGCAGGAGGGATGTCCAACCAATTAGAACACCCCAGCCCTAATTCCAGGAACAAGTATTCATTTCATTACCCCTCTCTCCTGGCCCTGAAAGTTCTGCTTGCATATAACTTTGGGTGATAAAACAATTTTCTTGGAAAACAGTTGCATTTCAGCAGGAGACCAAAGATGCATGTTTATTCTGTACAATACTAAATGAATGGACGATGCACAAGAATGCATCAGTCCAGTGAGTTATATGTCTAAGCCTCCATTGTCTGGAGTATAACTTATAAAACTGCTGCTGCACTTGAGACGCGTACCTAATTCTATCCTAATATGGCTGTGGTTGAGATCGTCTGAACATTCCTCAGCTGCGCCTGTAGGAGAATGAGCACAAAAATGTTAAATCTCCCACATTTATATCTGTTGTGAAATACTGGCACACTCTAGCAATCAGCTTTAATACTTGATTTGATTTTGTGGGTTTCTTTTATTTAAATGCCGCTAATTTCAGTTTGGAAAACTTCAGTCTCCCACATGTAATATGGATTTCAGATGTGAATGTCTATATGTCTGTAAGTGTGTTGGAGATGAAGCGGTTGAAATAGCCTTAGGAGTCTTCTATAATTCTTAAATACCTGTGGGCCAACCCCTAAATATTGCATATGTATAATTAACTTCTTCAGTGCTGTGCTCCTGGACAAATACATGGGTATGTATGTATAAAAAGAGTTGATGTCCAATGGTTTCTATAATGCCACTGAAGTCACACATACTGAAGTTTAAACATCAAGAAAAAAACTATAACTTAATTAAAAAGAAAACAAAGATAACTTCTGAAGTCATGTAATGCAGTGTATTTTCATGTATGTGATAAACTATTTCAAAGAAATTACTAGCCAGTGAGATCACTCAGTTGGCTCCATTTGTGCTTTTCCAAAAATAGATACCGCATTGTGCATTGAGAGGTCTATTCCAGTTGTGCTGCAGGAGAATCCATTACTTATCATAAAGCTCTTCTGAAAAAACACTTTTTTTTTTTTTTCCTCAGGACAGATTAAATGTTTGGACTTCAAGACTGTGGGAAACAAGGCATCAGTTAGAGTGGCCAGCTGTTCTTTAATCCAGGGATTGGCCTGTATCCTGAGCAGTTGCAGCACCTGGGGACTATGAATGTTGTTCAAACCTACCTTAGCTCTACCCATCAAACTTGCCTAGAACCTGGCTTGACTGGGCCAGAGATTCTGACTCACAAAGTGTCTGTCGCAGCTGGTGTGAGGCAAAATAATCACTGAAAAATGTGGTAAGAATGATACATTATTGGAGGGGTCTTTTTTGTTTGCATGCATGTGGCCCGCTGAAAGTGGACTCATTTTGCTGGTAAACAGTTAAATCTGGCAGTTTTGTTTTCAGTCAGAAATATATCTTATTTTCTTTTTTTTTTTTCCTTTTTGACTACGTTTTTTCAAACAAAACCTTTTTATTTTTAATTGTTCCATGTTTGAAATTCACAAGAAATTTTGCTTTGAACAAGTAGCATTAAAGCTAGACATTTCAAAAACATTTAGGAATGGTGACATTTCTTGGATAACAAGGCAGGTAAATGCTCAAACCAATGCATTCTAGCAGTTTTCTCTCACACTCATGACATATGAAGGAGAGATCTAGAAAAGGACCTTTTGCCCCAGCTTGACCAGACTGTAAATGTCTGGCCTCATTAATCTAGAATGGTAGGTTAGTCTTTGTTCTAAATTCCCTACACTGCATAAGAAGGTATCCTACACCATTGTTATGTGGTTACTTTAATCAAGCAGATGTCTGCACTGCTGCCAGAAAGATTGGTCTTGTCTTTTCTGCTCCTCTCCAGTAACCCACTGCCTTTTCCCTGCTGCTTTCCATGTCCTACCTCTAGTGTGCACATAGCAACCCTTTGAATCAGGCCAAAGAACATTATCTGTCTGAAAACTAATACCAAGGAAACAAAAAAAGTCATTGCTCTTACAAGGAAGCAGGAACGTCCAAGGGTGCAAAGGTGGGTAGGAATACCCCTTTATGGAGCATTGTAGATTTATACTGAACTGAAGTGACCACATAACCATGCTCTCTGGGATTCAGAGAAAATAGCACCTACAGCTAGAGAGAGACCAGCTTATCAGGAAATGGGAGGAGCTATCATAAATCCCAAGTTCTGCATGAAGATCATTTATAATCTCTTTCAACATTTCACAGTTAAAGGTGGAGATGGATACCTATCATATATGGTACATCAGTAATCAGAGCCCACAAAAGAAGATCAGGATACACATCTGCCACCTTTGTTGAAAGTGCTTTCGCCACCAGCCCAGAGACCATCCTGGAGGTGATGTAGGGAAGTCCTTCCATTGTGGCTGAAGGTGCAATAACCCCATGAAGGAAGGCATTCCAGTTTGCCTGGGACAGACCTCAGTGTAAGAAGGAGCATGACACTCTTGTCAGCTGATTTGGATGCTTACCAGGGAAGAGAGGCTTTAGTTCTGCTCTGGCATAAACTTTACATATTTCATAGTAAATAGGATGTAGTAAGAGCAAGAATAAACAGTAGATGTGAAGAAAATAGAAACCTATTTAAGTTCATACTGCCAAAGGCCAAGTGTGCGTAAAAACTTTCTTACTGTAAACTGTACCTGAGACGTTCTAAAATGCTTTGTAGATAACATTTAAACTCAGTAAGATATCTTAAGGAAAACCAGACAGCTATCTTGAAAGAGGGACCAAGATAAAGTTTTTATGATTATTCCCTTCTACACCAGCAAAATTGGCATCAGAGCAGGAAAAGAAACAACAATAGGTCAAAATTTTGTAGACATCAGCAGTTAACTCCAGAGATGTGTTTGACACTGCCCCTGTAATTAATATGCACAAACCCAGCCTAATTCTATTATAGTTTAAAGATATGTCTTCCCTGTCTCTTAGGTAAACTAGGCTGGGAAAGCTCATTCCACATCAGTTAGAATTTCTTTTCATTTGAGTCACTTTTTCTACCACAGCAACGCACAACTGACATGTATGATTTTATTTATGCTATGTAACCAAGTTAATGTTCTTATTACTCTGCTGCATATCCCACAACACCTTTGCAGGAGGGATGAGTCATCTCAACAGGCTTAGCTAGTGAAACTCTTTAAATAACTATATGTGAAACATATGGTTCAAGACAGAAAACATTTTGAGAGTGGAATAAGGCCAGGAATAGCAGCTGTCGCTAATACAGTGTAGTGAGATTTGATGTCTCATAGAGGGCAAACCAAAGCAAACTTTAATCTCCAAGAATCTTTGAGTTTACAGACTAGTTAAAAAATACAGGGCTACAAAGCATATGCTACTTTTAGGTTAGAACTGACTTGTCTTTTCTATCATGGCTCCATTAAAACATTTTGCTTTGTAAGTAGGGCAAAGTTTCCGTATGTAGTAGGTAGGCAGAGACAGCTGGGAGTTATCCAGAAGATTCAGAAAAGAGGAAAGCTGGCAGGGAGGAGCTGAGGTGTGTGACAGCAAATCGGCTTCAGGATTCAGAGGGGCAGGGGGGTATTCTGCTGATTCAATGCTGGGGCTTAGATTGGAAGTCAGAGCAGGTGAGACTTGTGTTTGTTCCACTCTAGTTACTCCAAGTTTTTGTGCCCCTCACTCCACTTTGGGGAATCCAGTGCCATCAGGGAGGGATATGTGTTTGAAAGTAGCAAGAATATTATAAAGAGAAATCTGTAAGTAGGAACAATACAGATGTTAAGGTGAATATGTGAGGAAGAGAGTTTATACCTGAGAGTGATGGACTAGAACTTCAAGGGAGAAGCTATTATAGAGGCTATTTTTCTTTCTGGTTCCACTTCTTCAAGGTGAAAATTCTCCCTACATGATTCCATTTTGTGTATCTTCTAAATGACAGTATCTGTGAGATAACCAGCCTAGCTGAGTGGTCTTTTCTAGGGATGCAAGAGACACTCTTGCATCATAAGCATCAAAGCATTGTACTTGTCTTTTAATCCCTTCCTTGGTCTTCCTTCTATGAAAGGATGAGGTAATGTTTCTCTATTTCAGCTGATGGTGCTGTGGCTTGTGAGGAGTTCACACAATGCAACTGCAAGACTCAGCCACACTGACATTGTCAGAGAAAAAGGAACAGAGTATATGGCTGTGGCTATGTGTGGACTTGTATGTTTAAAAGGTGATAATGAGCATGGCAGTGATAAGACCATGGAGACAGGATTTTCATGAATGGAAAAAGACTACGTTTCCTCTTGGACAGTTTATATTTGTTCATTTTGTCTGAAAGATAAATTGTTTTACACAAAAGTAACATGTTCTGGTCTTTGTATGAAATCAACACTTGTACCATATTTCACACTTGAGTAGCCACAGGCTGTTAAGCAGGAGAAACATAGAACATCTCTCTTCAATTTGTCTGTCCAACCCATGTATTTTTCCATGCCATGTCAGTCCCAGTCTCTGGAGCTGGCATGGGAAAACAGAAATGTTAAATAACATATGCCCATTTTTGGATGATCCCAAGGGCATCCTAACACATGAGGGCAAACCATCCATTGTTTCCTCTCTCAGCTTTAAGGTGTGGGTGTATCTGGGCAGTAGGAGAGTGATAGTCTCCCTCTGGGGCCACTGGAAGAGAATGCCTCAGATTATACCAACAGGACACAAGTGGTGGACCTGTCTGATGCAGCTAGCTGTGTGCTTGAACCCTTTCTGCTCTTTGACATCACATAATAATTTTCCATGGTGGCTCAAGAAAGGGAATGAAAGATACCATTAAAACTGTAGTGGATAGAGACACCTTTATCAAAACAAGCAATTCAATAATTTAAATAAATGCAATAAAAATCTGTATTAATTGTCATTCTTCCTTTTTTTCTCTCTCTTCTTCCATCTCCTACTTCCATTTTCCTCTTGCTAGTTTTCACATAGATGTAAACATAATACAAGATCTTCAATGGTCATGTTCTCTTACTGTAGAACAGCTGTAAGACTTCATTAACATTAACTGAGGGTTTGAACTAAAGATCACTTTAAAAAAAAAAATCCAATCTTGATTTAAAAATTCCCAGAGAGAGAAAAATCCACTGTTACTGTTAACAGATTGTTCCTGTGTTCATTTCCTTCATGAAACAAAAAAATTTCTGTGTATAGTCTTGCTTCATTTAGTTCCAATGCTTACCTACTGGACCTTGTCATAACATTTATCTGCTGGACTGAAGAACCCATTATCAATGCTTCCTACCTAAATTATTAAGGATTTTAAAAGAGTAGTTTAGCCATCTATTATCCATGTCCTAGGTAAGGTAAATAAGCTGAGATCCTAGAATCTCTCTCTCTTTATCTTTGTTTTTTTCCAAAAATCATTGGATCATTCTCTTGGCAATTCTTTGGACTTTGTCCAAGTTGCAACATCAATCCTGAATTGTATGCATTAGACTGGACGTAGCAGCAGTCATTCCAGTGCCAGGTACAGAAGTAAGATTAAAATTCTTTTCCCTGTACACATGTCCAAGGATTGTATTAGACTTTTTTGATGACTGGCAACCCGTGGTGGCTACCATAGTATGATTATTCTCATGTTCTTCTACAAGACAAGGCCCAGTATCATCTCCTGTAATTATAGCTCTAGTCGGACTTTATATGTGGCTGTTCTGTTACCACTGTATGTGCTCACCTTCACATCACCTAGTTGCAGTGACCTGCCCTTCACTTTTTATCACTGTTCTTTGAGACATCTGCAAGCTTTATCAGTGATAAATTTATGGTGGGGAGGATTGATTTTTTTTTTTTCTTCTAGATTATTGGTTAAAATGCTGTGCTAAAAATAGCACAGGCCTAGAAACATGGCTATACAGAACTGAATTAGAAGTACAATTACTTGGTGATGATTTCCCACTTGTCAAGAGTTTTTTTGAGATCTGCTTATAAGCTAGTGCATTTTTCTAGCTCCTTTAGTCAAAGTGCTGTGTAATACCAAGGCAGACATCTGACAGATTAAGTGGGAGTTTTAACATGTTAATACCAATACCTGTTTAATCCTAAACTATAATCTTAATGAATACTCTCATATACAAGGTATCTTTTCAGTAAGCACATGTTAGCATCAATATTCGTCTCCTTTTAAACTCTCAGTTAAGCAAGTCCTTAATATGCCCTACCATTACTGATGTCAGGCTGGAGGGTGTGTGTTTACCTTTGCTAATTCATCTACTCTTTCAAAATACTGTCACAATATTAGCTTTCAGTTAGTCCCTTCTGAGTTTTCAAGCATCTTAAGTGATATCAAGAATGACTCTTTTATGGTCCAGCAATTGTAATTGCCACTTGACTCTTGGAAAGTCAGAGTGTAACTTCATTCTTCAACTTTACTTCTTTAATAAGGATATAAAATTTGCCTTAATCATAGGATTCACTTGCATGGTGGCCAAGTGATCAAAGACCTTTCCCCAGTTGTAGTGGCTCTGCTGACTTCATGGGGACAGCGGGATTGTGGACCTGGAGTTTGTCAGGTTCGGTTCAAGCATTAACATTTTCAGCAGCAGCACAGATTTAAATCACCTCATGCTGTTTTGAAACCACACCCATACACTTGCATCAGTATAAACTTTTTGAAAGCAGACCTATAAAAGTAACTGCATGAAAGTAAGGTAGCCTGTACATCTTTTTTGTGTGGTAAGTAGGTGACATGTAAAGAAAAACTGGTTTTGGTTAACCTGTGTGTTTTCAGCCTAGTGACTGTAAAGAGATTTTAGGCATTGGAGAGATGCACACACAGGCAAACACACATGGCAATAAAACTTGACCCACAGTGTCTCTATGACAAATAACAGAAGATGAAATTCCTCTTAGAAATAGAAATAGTGGTGCAAAAATGTTATGGTATATAATGTAGTCAAGTACTAGGCAGACACCAAACCAGAGACCAGAGAGTAGTGGAGGTCGGGGGGGGGGCAGCAGAAGAGGTTGATTTTTTTGATGGAACTGCTGAAAACCATTTAGTTAATCTACACTGCTCATGAATTCACTCCCTGTCTGCTGCCCTGTAAAATACTATCAGTCTGGTACATCTCAGCCATTGTTACTCTGATTGCATTTGTGATCGTGTCTTTCTTTCTAAATATTTTTAGAATCCAGATAGAGAGGTTCCATATTTCAGATGAAGCACAGCATGGTGAGGTGGGCAGGGTCTAGAAGTCCCCTTTCTAATATGTAAGTAATCTGTGGCACATGGGCATTAACATTCTGTTTTAAAGATGTTTTGTCAGTTTGGCATAGAGGGGCTGGACATGACAATAGGAGCTGAGTTCATGGTGAGGAATATCATGTCCCTTTCCAGCCTTTTCTTCCTGAGGCTAAACCACCTCAGTTCTTGCATCTTTTGTCATGGGACACAGTCTAAAACTCTGCTCATTATCATTACTCCCTGAATTCTCAGGTAGTTCATGTTCTTCTTGGAGTGCAGTGCCTAAATTACAGACGATATTTCAGCTAAAGCCCTACCATTGTTGAGTACAGCAGAAGGCTTATTTCACACATCTTGCAGGCTCTATTCCTGTTTAGAAATCCCAGTGTGGTGTTTGCTTTTTTCACAACAGCATGATACGGTTGACTCATGCTTAGCTTGTGATTCAGTATATCCCATGGACTCTTTTAAGATGAAATGCCACCAGCCACTTGTTTTCCATCCTGTATTTGTGCAGCTGGTTATGCCTGTCCAAATGTAGTATTCTGCATTTATCCCTCTTGAATAGTGCCCAGGCAGTGATGAGAGCCCTCTTCACTCTTCCTGTAAAATCTTTGCCAAGATTTTCAGTGTTTCTTACTGCAAAACCCACAAGATACACAGGACTAGCTATTACATAGAATTTTTTTGCCTTTGCATTTATGCCTTTATCTGTTTAGAAGGCATAGGGAGTAAGGGTATTAGATGAGCACCAACTCTATTAGCAAATACTTTGTATGCGGACAAGGAGATAAGAGAAGAAACTTCTCAGTTTGTGTGGTAAACTCCAGTTCTGATTTGTTTAACCAGAGATTAAACCCAGATGTGAAGCAAACAGCATTAAGAAGAAAAAGGCAGGAGCTGACATTGATTAAACCTTTGTAAAGTTCCATGACATCAAGCAGATTATTAAAATTTTAGTCAGGAGAAGGATCTCCAGCACGTATGGATTTCCTTTGTGTTCTCTTGCAATGCAGTCATGACTTCTGGTACAAAGTAATCAAGGAGTTTTAGTTACAAAGAAAACATCTCTTTCCAATATTTTGTAAAAATAGGTCTTTATAAAGTGCTTAGCTCACACTTAATAACCAAATTAAACAAACAGATCTTCAGCACTCTATTCTGGAGCCAAAACTGGTGATGAACACACCTGAGAATATGACAGAAATAAGAAAATGTGTATAAATGAAAGTATCATTAAGTGTGATTCTGAGCAAATTTTTTATAGCACTAATTCTTTTACTGGTAGACATAAACATTCAGGTGTAGTAGCAACTATGTTATAAGATGCGAGGCTGATATTTACTGTGTTCGCTTCAAACCCCACAAAGCACCAGGATTTGTTCTGACCTCACTTCTACAGTTTTGGAATCACTGTTCAACTATTCCCTGTTTAAAATTAGTAAAACAGAAACCGGGCCAGATTCATTAGTTGGAAAGACACTTATATTTTGAGCACTGACATCTGTCTGAGCCTTGAATTCTGGCCTGCTGTAGATGGTTTTTTGTTAACCATCTGACTTATTTCCACTAGTGTCCCAGAACTAGCCTGAGAATAACTTTGAAGCACCTATTTTTATTGTTTGCTTAATATAGCATTGCTCAAAAAATCTCAAACAGTTATTAAGGTTGTGTTGCAGACTTCAGTGTGGCAATAACTTTGATAACTACATAAATACAACAAACAGTACTCCCGGGCCTAGTTAAAGGGTCAAAAAATACAAGTGTGAAGAAAAATCCTGGCCTGTTCAAAGGATCTCATTTTCAAATGTCCTGAACATAGGTGCTGTCCCTGCTACCTGTACTCCTTATAGTATTAAATTCACAAAACCCAAAGTTTTGTTAACAGATTTCCAGAAGGGTAGGCTCCGCATAAAAATGAGAAGATATACACATACAGCCTAAAAGATTCAGTTTGCAGCATGACTGTCTTTCTCAACTTCAATTTGACTGTAACATCCTCCAAAGACTTTACCAATAATAACCTACTGAGCTTTACAGTCCATGCATAGAGAAGTTATGTTGTATTCTTGCTCCTCTGTTTACAAGCATACTGAGGGCAACCTTGATTTAGTATTTTCTTACATCAGTAAAATTCTGCTGAGATTCATAGATAAATCCACTGATAGGCAAAATAATTCTCAAAACTATATTTTTTGAATCTACAAAATTGGCTAATTGCTTGGTGCTGTGGCTTTTTCTAGTTTGCATTTGCCAAAGTGCTTTCAAAGAAATACCAGACCTTCCCTAATACTACAATTTAAGCTTCGGCTCTAGTTACATAGTAAAGATGGAGCAGGACACAGTTTCTGTATCTCTGTATAAGTACAAGGAGAACTAAGAGGTAAACACTTATTAAAGAAGTATTTGATTTAGCTACCCAACAGTGGACTGCTGCATCAAGAAAATAATCATCAACAAGCAGTCAGGATGTGTGTTTTCTGCTGCACACGCACGTTGGGATGGATTTTTTCTGTAACTGTGTTTTAGCCATTCATCCTCATTCTCTGTCCCACCTCATGATAAGTGTTGAAGGACAGCTTGAAGCACAGTCCCGTGGCACAAGAGCCTCACTCCATTGCCTTGTATAACTTTCTTCCTTTTTTCTCCCTCTGTTTTAGAAACTGTGTACTTTTGGCTACCCCACCTCACCTGAGGCTGTGTTTCAGCAGTATATATAGTGTGTGTAGGTTTTGTGTGGTTCCTAAACGAAGTGCTTTGGAAACAGTTGTGGAAAGAGCAGGGGAGCTTACCACTAGAATTTCCTTCCAGAGTTTTTCCTGCATCACCAAACAAGGTAGTCATCTAATCACTCAATAGACAAGTTAGACAGGAAATGCGGGAAGTCAAGACTAACTTTAAGCCGGGCTTATTCCTCCAAATGGGAACCCAAACATATTTCTTCAGCTCTGTGTGAGTACTAAGCCACAATCCTAAAGCTACTACTGTTTCAAGACATGCTTTATGGGTAAAGAAAGCTCTGAAAAAGGCATCACAGCCTCAGCCTGCAGGAACTCTGCTGACTTGTTTACAGCACTTTTGGAGAGACATTTTGGTAAAGTACATCTTTTCTAACTGCTCACCTTCAGTTTCTCATTTCTTGTTCTCTTTGATGAAAATACATGTAGGGTGTCCACTCTGCAAATTACAGTTGGCCAGCTCTGGATCTTACATATGCAAAATATTATGAATTATTATAGATTTATTTCCTCCATATGCTGGCAAACTACTCCCTGCTACACCTCCATTCTCTGTTTTTTGTAACTTGGCATACAGGTAGTCCACTATAGCTTGTTATGCAGTACTGCAGTTAACAAATCATTCACTAGTAAAAGATCATAAAACATAGCCTGACCAAAAGTGTGTGGATCTCATTTATATGTAACCAAAACACATCCCAAAAACCCCACAAAACACAAAACTTCCTATGCTGAGAATTAGCAGAAAGGTTCACCTCATTTTAAAATAAGGAGACATGTCTAGAATACAATAATCCTGTTTTGGCTTTTCAGTGTTACCCGAGTGTCTGTTCCCATACACACTGCAAATTTTTATGGCAGTCACACAGGTGTAACTGTATAGTCAACAAGAATTTTCTTTTAATTCATCTTTTCCCTCATATAAAACTAAGTCGAGATTTGGATTTTCCCTCCTGACAAACCAGCATAAGTAAAATTAATTTGATGGGAAAAAAATACAGCAGTTTGAATTGGGAAACAAGATGCTTGGCGAAACCATATTTTGAAGAAAAACTTTCCAGAAAATTAAACATAAAACCTTTCATGTCTGCTACAGTGCTTGACCTTTCCTTCTTCTCTCCACCTCCTGTCGGTGCTTCCTCCCATGAGTTGTCACATGGTAGCTTTCGCTCTGCAGCCTTTATAGCTCCAGGCAGTAATTTCAGTGCATGCTCCAGCTTCTACTGGAATTGCTTCGTTTACTTTATAGGGTTTTGCCTAAATTTTCCACTAGTAAAACTGAAGCCTCTCGCTGATCCTGCAGTTGGATAGTTATTTTCAGAAAGGAAAGGTAGGCTGGGGGTCTAGTTTGGGAGCTGGATTCAAGCCCCTTAGTCACACACCTCCGCTGTCACTCTGGGCTTTACCTACAAAGGCCCTAGCTTCTAGCAGCAGAAAGTTAATTTTCTGTGCTGGGTCCAGGGAGACAGGAGCTACTGGGGGTGCACAGTGTGGAGCTCAGCCCCTTCGGGGAGAAAAGGGAATCAGAGCAGGGTCTGCCCCACTCTTTATCCATTGAGCTATAAAGGATGCTCCTCTGTGAAGCACATGACAGTAATCTTGCTCAACACTTGCCTAATGGGCCAGCTGCCTCGGATGCCAGAGCCAAAGGAAACCTTCCTTTAAGGTCCTCATATGGCCTAGCCTGCAGACTCATATAGATCTTCAAGATCTACTTACACCAGTAGCAGTTCCCCCTCAGTTTCTTGTAACCACCCCCCTCTGCACCAGCCCTCTCCTGGAGATTGTCACCTCTCACCAGCCTGCCACGGGATGAGCTCGTGCTCCTTCCATGGCAAAATCAGCTGGGGTACAAAATTAAGCTGCTACATATACCTACCTTGTTATGCCTGTAGCAAAAATAGTTCACTCTGATGAGCAAGGCTAAAACCCACAGCTGTTCTTCAGCTGATTCAAGAAGGGATGCGACACCTTTTCTGTCTAAACCAAATTCACTGGAAGGGGGGAGCTACCTAAATAGCAGTCACAGCTTCAGCCATCCCATTGAAACTGCTGCTCCAGACCTAACAGAGGCTTAGAAGCCTGAGAGAGACCGAGGCATAGCCAAATTTTGTGGCTCCAACATAGGCTGAATTACAATAACAGAAGAGCTGCGAATTCTCACACAAGTTTGTTACATGGCAACTAAGGGCATATTATTTATAGTTTTCAGCAATCTTGGAATCTGTACCCACGTTCTGCAAACACAGAAGGCCTGGAACCTTTCCAAAAAAAGAATGGGAACAAAAGTCTGTGAGCATGAGGATGGCGGGGAAGAGCTGAGGGTTAAACCAAATCCAGCTGCCTCCTAGGAAAATGCAGTATTTCTCCTGAGGCCTCTCTTGACAGTTTTGACAGGTTTATAGCAGAGCCAATATAGTTTTGAATAGCAAAATTATCTTCATAACCCCTGCAATGCTTGGGTTACACTGACAGTCTAGACAGCACAGATGTGTCTGCACTAAGCTGGTGATCCTGCCCTCACCTGTAGCACAGCAGCTGTTTTTCCTATTGATGGCTCTTTTATTTTGTTGACAACTAATGCATCAAGCTGCTGGAAAATGAGTTACTCTTCCTCAGACAGTCAGCATTCAAATATGCAGCTCATATCACTATCTGACTTTTAATTTTTGACCACAGATGCAGCATTTTAGGGGAGGAGGGTCAGACAGAGACCATACTCATATCCATTGCTTGACATTAAGTTTTTAAGTTCTCAGAGTAAGGGCCAAGTCGCCTTATGAAGTAGTGCCAGCACCAAGAATAGAATTTCTTTACTTGCCATGTCTTCCTTTCAGCACCCTCCCGTGTGTTTTTTTCCATTGACAGAGTTAGCTTTTTACTCAGGAAAAGGCTATATCCACCCTCCATCTGTGAGCATGTGAGTGTGTGTTTTCTTTCTCATAACTTCTCTTTGTGAGCTAATGGGTGTAATAGTTGCCTTAGTGAGGTCACACTGAGGCTCAGGCTTTCCAGGCAGTCACAGGCAGGCTTGTGAAGAATACAGGGCTGCAGCTGCTTTGGGTGGAAGTACTGATACGCCTGTTTAACCCCCTGGCCCACTCCATCCCCTCTCCTCACCCACTGGTTTGCTGACTTAAAGATTTCCCTGCAAATCCATCTGGCAGGCTGTAAAGTCTTGGCTCTGTTCTTGAGAATGGGAAATAAGCTTTAGGTTTACCAGGGATGTCTTGATCAACAGCAGATGAACCTGGTTCTTTCTGCATCATCTCAAGGACCATGCAGCCAATAGCCTTCTCACCTTTCTGACATAAACCAGGCTGGGAGTCTGATTAAGATACAGACTACGCTGTTGTACATAGAAAGTGAAGCCAGGGTCTTGGAGTATTTGCAAAAATAAACACCACCAGCCAAGCCCACCCTGCAAGAAATCATAAGCAGCCTCATAAAGGTCCTTTATGTCCCTGCCGGACATGATGTAAGTGTTGAGTGGCCTGAGCAGTCCCTCCTCAGTCCCTGCCTGCTCTGGAAACTCCACGTGCACCCAGCCGGGCACGCTCCCTCCCTCCTGAAGGTCTGCTGCTGCAGGGGAAGGGACAGCGGTGTGTTTTCAAACTCTGGCATCAATACTTGCTCTATGTTCTTCAAACCCCCCCTGGACTACACTACTACAGTTGTGTGCCATAGGAACACTGCAGTCACAAGAGAGGCATCAGGTGGAAAACAAGAGACAGGGAGTGATATGATTATGACTTTCTGGAAGGGAGCCTTAAGGGCATTAGCCACCTTCACTAAAGTTGTATTCATGTTCCTCTAAACTAGGGTCAGACATTTATTATAGGGCCTAGCTACCTTTGCATGTTGTGGACTGTAGCAGATAACCAAGAAACTTGTGCTCTTAAGAAGCAACCTAAACACATCAGGGAAAAAAAGTGGGTGCAGCTACCATTACAAAGCATCTTCAGAAAGCTAAAGAAACTAAGCACATACCTATAGGCAGAACTTTCTCTTCCCTTTTTTCTAAAATTTGACAGGGTGATTCAAAACTGTATGAAAAGAATGGGGTATTTTAACATTCAGGAGAGTTATCTAGAAATATTTCTGGAGCAGTAATCCTTAAGGGAAGCGTGCATGCCATTAGAAGTTTTGTACTATAACACATATGAAATTGCATTTCTCAATCACCTTTCAGGGATCCCTTGAAAGTTTTCCACAGAAACCCTCCCTCTCTCCCCCCCCACTTCATAGTCCATAAGTTAAACCTCAGCATTCTAAAAATAGTTTTTCTCCTGATTGGGTCTTTTGGTTTTCTCCCTGTAGTTTCTATAGGGGCCTTCTTGAAAGGAGAATACAGAAGTACAGTTTGGTGCTGAAGATTATATTCTGTTCTATTATTTCATTTGACCCTCTTCATTTACTGTATCTTACATAAACAAAACAAAAAACCTCCTTTGAAGAGGAGGATACCGTCTGTCACTTAGTGTGTTTAACAGTATATCTTTTTAAATATTTTTACCCTGAAACGACCACCATCTAGAAATAGTTAGCATAGGAAAAAAAAATAAAAAACCCATCTAAGTTCACAAGACTTGTTGCCTGCAGTACTTGAACAAGAAGATTAGTATCTCCATTCATTTATTTTTTTTATTCTACCCACACACAATGTTAAGTCATTTTTAAATCCAAACAGTTTGGAAAGCTCCTGCTGTTGCTTATGTGCTAATGCCTAAACTGAGGTTATCACGTTTGCCTTGCAGTAACAAATGTCAATTTGCACTCCATAAAGCATTGTACACAGTTTCTAGCTGTGTTTGTGGATGGCTGTAGGACATCAGCTGTAGCAAGGAAAGTACAGACAGCTGAATCTCTAGTCTTAGCAGGCACAGGAAAAAAAATTGATTCCTACCCACTTGAAATTCAAATGCATTGGTATGACTTTTTTTTTTTTTGACCAAACCCAAGAGCTTATGGGTGGTTTTTCTGAATTGCTACTGTGTTCTTTTCCAGTTGCCCTTATGAGCATTCAGAGTGCACGCAGCCCACGGCATGGGCCTCAGGAGTGAAGTTTGCTCAGGTCTTGAAAACAATCTTGTTCCCAGGGCAGTCACTATGCAGGCATACATTACAGACATGAATGGCATGTTTCATTAAAATATCATTTCTGTGCAGCAAGGTTGCAGCCTCAGATTTTAGCTGCTTTTGTATTTCCCTTTTAATAACTCCAGCAGTATCTGTGGTTAACATTATAACTTTAGTACCTTGAAGTTATAAAAAACAGACCTTAATTTTTTTTTCTGTATGATTCCACTTGGCTATGTTAAAATCACAACTGCCCCAGTACTCTATTTTACACAATACTCAAAAAAAAGAAAAGACCTCAACAGCAAGGGCAATTTCAGCCCCTCATCCCACACTTATGTTCAGTGTCCATTCAGTTTGATTGGTTTTATATTTGAAGATGGGACACAGTGCTTGGTCTTACAAGGGGCCGAGTGCTGTGGACCCAATCTAACAAGTTACAAGCAGAGCACATATGTATTGCAAGTGCTCTGAAGCCAGAGCACTAAGCACCTTCCAGGATTTAGTTGGTAGTCTATGGCAGACACAGAGTTAGCCTCAGAATGATTTCTTTTCTCTGGTGGACATTTTTTATATTAAAGAACACAAGTCCATATTGTAATTCAGAAATGAAGATAGTTTTACAAACAAGTGGCATCTCTGCCTTCCCTTTTTACAGTGGCATCTATTGGAAGAACTATAAATTTACTTACCACAGCACGGTGTCCTTCATTGTAAAAAGTATGTATCTGTCTCCAATCAATAGGCATTTGCTCAAACAACCATTAGCTCTTCAAACAGCAGCTGTATTGGAAGTAGCTGCAGTTATCTCAGTTGCTTATGTCAGTCGGAGCAAAGTTCTTCTGTTTGCTTCTTTTCTAATCCTTGTTCCTTGCACTTCAAGAAACAATAGGTTGAATCCAAAGCTTCTAGTCACACCAAAGCAACTCCACAAGCAGCATAACTTATTTGAGCACCTAACTCCTAGTTTATTGTTTTAAGACTTTTTGAAAACTGTCTTTGATGGTTAATCCTACCTGCTTCAACACCTGGTAGAAGGGCAAGTCTATTACTATTACTCAATGATGAAGCTTTCCCAGTCCACAGGACTTCTCTCTAGGTTCAGCAGGCCAGTTTAAACTGGTTTATAATGATGTTCTTTACCTGCAACTGACCTTCTCCCTGTGTAACTTTTTTGGCTGGATCTGTCACTCAGCCTGTTAGACACCATAGCCTAATGTCAATAAATGCTGGAGGGATCAACACTTACACCCCAGCTACTACATTACAAACCAAAGAAAGTTGGCTGTCAGACATAAAATTGCTCCAGCCAAGAATCTGTAGTGCTTTTCTCTTCATCTACCAAGTATCACACAAGACAGGAAGACAGAGGAGCCAACGAAGCAAAATATTAGCCCAGCTCTTAGACTGGCAAGAGAGCTTGAACATAGCAAGACTTCCCCTTGCTGCCTCACCCCAGGGTTCCCACAGCTGTTCGACATTGCTGTGTGGTGCTCCTGCCAAACAGGTGTCTCTGCCTCCCTGAGGGCTGGTAACAAATGACTATTTGAGTTCAATTTGTGCAATGGAAACTGTTTCCATTACAAGCAAAAGTGAAATCCATCCAAGCAACTGATTCTGGGATCCCAAAGCCCACATGTTTTCATAACCTATACTGACATAGCCTTAGCCTTTCCACTGAGTCAGTCAGGTCAATGATTTCTTTGTTCCTCAGCTCATGAAACATGAGTTGGCAAACACCACCTTCACTAAGGCAGGTACCCCTCTAAACCCCCTGGTTTAGAGGCCTGAACCCAGGTCTGCTCAGAGCTTTAAGTTCAAGAGATTATTAGTGCAAGAGAACCACTGCAAAAAGCTTACACACACATTCCTTCCTTATGCATATTTAAATACTGTCAACACTTCTTTCTTCGCAGTCTAGTAATTCCTACATTAATCATTCTGCAAATCAGTTTGGTACTGAACAGAAGAATTGCATCATATTGTAACAATTTGACTGTCCTAAGCTGAGGCTGCCAGAGGTTGATTAATTAACTGCACACTGTGACAAATTTTTAAGTGACCTGGTGTTTTAAGTTGGTCATGCACAATCAGAACATTTACAACTTTCCAATACACTCCTCACATATGAGGAGACCAAGAAAGACAGCTTGAGCTATACTTTAAGCCTCATGTCAAGTGTTCCTTTAATACATATTTAGAACCAAGTCAGTATGTTAAGATGAATCACCATCTCACTACATGACAGTTTTGACATTTTCTAGAGACACCAGTATACCTCTTAATCACAAGGTACATGATATAGCTCTATCCATCCTTGAAAGAAGGCTCACTGAAGTCCTTCAGGGGACCTGACAAGCAGATGCCTGTAGGGGATGGATATGACAGTCTATCTACAGAGACCAGACTAGCACTATTCAGAAGTAAGAACAGACTCTTGAACACTTGATTAAACTACAGGTCAAGTGATGCTATGTGCATTTAGGTTATGCAGACTAGCAATCAGTTTTGCTTATTTAAACAAGTAGTTATATCACAGATGCTCATAGTGTTTTCTGTAACAGCTGATGGCGATTTATCCAGGTGTTAAACTTCACACTGCATTTGAACCCTGCTCTAGCACTAGTACAGTCTGCTTAATCTTGCAGCTCAGATATCCAGCTTAATGAGCCATTTATAGGTATGGTTTTGCTCCTTTGTGACCAGACTTAAGCTTTGTTATTCCATTAAAAAATTCAGAGTGGCTGCGCAAGCAATGCTTCATTTAAGAGGCATTGAGCTTAAATTCTCAGAATTATTCTAGGACCTTCTCCTAGACAGACTTTTACAGTCTTTCCCCAGATTAACACTAACATTCAACTCAATACTTAAAAGCTCCTTTATTTTAGGCTTAGGTTTTACGGACACCTTAAAAATCAGTTACATAACAAAGATTGATATTGCAAAAAAGCAGAGGTGTAGTTCCAAAAAACCCCATAGTGTCTTCAAATACAAAAATATATATCCAAGTTATTATCTAGGAAAAGTGTACCACCATAGTCTGCCTTAAGCTGGTCCTGCCAGCTTTTGGGTCATTACTCCCCACTACAGAGCTCAAGAGCTCATATTGGAAGGAGCATCTCCGAGGTTCATGTCACAGGCATGATTCATAGCAAACTGCTTTGCTGCAGCACATGGACCCAACCTTAAGTTTCTTGAAGGCATTCCATAGTTTTCCCTTGAGCAGTGGGTAAAGAGCATCCAAACATCTCCTGGGAAGCATATGTCATATACACAAAGCCATCTTCATCTTTGTAGTCCCTGTACACTTCTGCCATTGTCAAGGACATACTGGCTAGGCTTTTGTTGTTCACCAGCAGGTAGAAAGCTTGTGTAGCAGTTAGAGCCATCCTGCTTCTAATTGGAGAAGGGAGGAGAAATAGAGGATTAGCAAATTTAAGAAGGCTTCAACTTTAGTCTATGAAATGTATTAAGCAGAACAGTTGCATGAACTATGTACAAGAAATGCTGTGTAAAGTCATTATGTGGTTTAACGTCTTCATCAGCAGGAAGTTAACTGTAGGTTTGGAAGCTGAAAGGCTTGTGCTCTGAGGAAAGGCTTACATTATTAGACCATGAGTGCTACTGATCCTGGGCTTTGAGTTCCCAATTACCAGGGAGAAGTGCTGAGTAGAAACCAAAAGCTCCTGCAGTACAGCTGTAGTAAAGGATTGCAGCATGGTCCATTATACTTATTAGAAAGTCTACCTTCAAAAGAAGAATCCTTTTCAGAGACAAAACATATGAGGATCAGGACCTAAGTTGTCCAAGAGACAAAAGCATCTTTTACAGAGGTTCTCCAGACTCCCGAAAGATCTTTTCCATACTTGAAAAAGCATGCTGGAAAGCACACAGCTTTTATACTTTGTCAGAGAACATGACTAAACACTCTGGGAGACTTCTTCCCTGTAGTGTTTTATAGAGAATAGTATAGAAGCACATTTCATGCCACTCACACCCAAGAGTTGCTTTGAACTTGAGCAAATTCAGCAAGGTGCAGGAAGAGAGCAAGGCAGTAATAGCTACAAGCAGAACAGAACCACAGAGCCCCGGTACCAAGTTCATTGAGCAGGATGAAAGCAGAAAGGAGCCTGATACAGTCTTTACTCACTACAGTTGGGGGAAGAGAGAAGACGACTTTATGAATCCAAAAAGCATAGACCATACTTTTTCCCCAAATGAACCTGCAAAAACATCTGTTGATTTTCTTTAAACCCTTGCAAGAGAGGGAAGCCATTACTAATACCTTTATCCTCCTCCCCACCAAAGAAAGCAAGATGTTCCAGCACAGCACTAGAAAATACCGGCGTAGAGAGCAGCAGCAAGCCCCAGCTGCAGCACAGACCCACAGGTGCTCACTGCCTACCTGATGATGGTTATGAACTGTGTCATGGTCAGCTCCTCGGGAACAAGAAACTTGGTTTTGTCCAAGAGAGGAAGGTATTTCTCTTTATGGTATCTCTCAACAATTACCTGTTTCAATTAGAGTCGCACTTAGCAAAACCTAAACCACCCAGGGTCTGGAACATCCTTCCCCCCACCCTCCGCCGCTTTAGAGAGGATCCCAACGCTTCTCTTTAAACAGCGGCAATAACCTCCGAGAACAAAACAGCCATTTACCGGGATTTTCGTGGGGAACTTCGCCCGGATTCCTGCTACTTCTTCCAGCCGGGTGGCTACGCAGGAGAGAGGAGAAGCGTTACGCGTGCGCGCAGCCCGCCGCCGCCGCGCAGCCCCTCCGCGCACCCGCCGGCCCTACCGAAACTCTTCCTCAGCTTGAACGGCCTGGCCGCCTGCGCCCCGGGCATCGCCTGCATCATCCTCCTCCTCCTCCTCCCTGCTCCGGCTGCTGCCG